>NC_046974.1:11255684-11408184 GCF_009769545.1 Cyclopterus lumpus | reverse complement strand
TGTACATTCTGCTTAAAGGAGAGGAGTTTAGAGAAAATGTAGAGGAATAGTTCAGATTGCCTCTCTAGTGCTCACGATTATGATGATTATCAAATTTCTTTGGGTTTAATTTGTAGCTTTCTCAGGGCCAAACTGCAGAGCCGATGGTTAGCACATTGTGAACTGAGCAGCACATGCGGCCAGTGATGGGTTTTTAGTGCTCTCTGCCTAATGTTCAGGACAGATTAAACAAGGTTTGCCTGTGACAGATGCTGTCTAGATCTTCACTACCAGATCCACCCAGCTGCAAAACATCTGGCTGGATTTCTACCTTTTTCTCTGAAGTGCAGCCCATTAATGACACACCCACAATCATACGTGTCCATACTCTCGCATTCACGACACAGAAATCACATCCAGCGTGTTTATTGAGATAAAGACAAAAGAATCACACGTATGCAGATGTTTGGTTATAAGTATTTGTTTTATTGCTGCATATTTTTTATTTATTTTGTATTTATCATTTTTTTTCTTCTTTTTTCTGTTCATGCATATACAAGTCCGATTCTCCACCCATTTGTTTGCCATGAAAACAGAGCAATTCCAGCTCTGTATCACAGCCAGAATGTATAGATGTATTTAGAATATCTTTCACTACTTCAGCCGCAAAGTCTGCCAGCACATGCCATTTATTCAGCAGACACAGAATGTATGCATTCCACATGAGGAGCGGGTCGCGAAGGCCTACGCTTGTTGTTAATGGCACACATCCTAAAATCATGCTCCTGGCCTCTTGCAGCCTCCACTTTCTTTTGTGTCCGAGGAAACATTATTTTTTCGGAGACAAATCCACTGACCAACATGATCATCTGATGAAAGCCGCTGCGAATCTGAGCTGAGGCACTTTTGCTAATAATGAAAACAGTCGTGTAACAACAAATGCCACGTACCCCGCTGTGACACGACGGTCAAATATCAGTTGCTTGTATATACAAAAGCCAGCGTTTTTTTTCCCATGTTTTTGAAAGCCTTTTCTCAAAGGGGGCAAACTATTGCTTGGTTTCCGTGTCGCTGTTCCACTCGGCACCTCTGTGAGGAATATTGAATGGTCCTTGTTGGGGAAATATTTCAAATTGTTTAGGCTCTCGTCTAGAGTTAGAGAAAGTCCCTAATACATGTGGGTGTGTGACATTTGGAGACCAAGGTTTAATTTAGTTTAAAATTCCCATGCAGTAAGTTGTTCCTCATGTGTCTGGACAGCTTACGCTCACATGCAGACTGGTTTGGCCATCGCCTGTGCGTGAAGTGAAACAGAAGGGAGCGGGAGATCCACATCACAGAATAAACAGATTGTGTTATTGCAGGGTTTCATAATATATCATCTGTTGCCATCTGCGATCCATCTTTGAGCAACTTTTTGTAAAAGTTTTGAAGATAATCCTTTTGGAAAAAGAAAATATTCATTTGATTTTAACAGACCATTTAAATTTTGTTTTTTATTATTATTGCATGGCACAATTCGGAAAAGACCTCATTTTATTAGCATTTTAGTACTCATGACTTAACCACAATAAAATGTGGCGGGAAGAATAATAACTTGAGTTAATGTAATTTACTGCAAATCATAGCTAATCAATTATGAAAGATGTAAAATATGGGATTTTTCTTCTTTTTAAAAAAAATGAAAATGTAAAAAAAAAAAACATGGGCGACAACACTTAATAATTTAATTTCAAGTATTTAGCAAATATATAAAAATATATATTTTTCATTTATGTTTATCCTGTAATAATTTCTATTTTTTTTAAAGTACATGATTTTCCAAAGATGGTGTCATTACAGATGCACTGAACCAACAGTGAGAGGTTATTGCTGTAAAATTATACTGAATGTGATTAAACCATGTTTTCATCTACAAACTTCTCAGAAAGAATATATATATATATATATATATATATATATATATATATATATTTATAAGTTGATGCTATATTTGTAATGTATACTCTGTGTATTTTCTCCCTGAACCAATGAAGTGCAGTGCAACTAGAATCACAAGAGTAATACAGGTAAGGATGGTTGACAAACACATAAACAGTATAACAAACAAAACTGACATACAATGATGACAACATACATTGAAAACATTTCAAAGTAATATATATATATATATAAAATATCATACATTAGGGTAAAGTATCATATTGTTGCTCATTCAGAAAATTGCAATTAATGGGTTTGAAAATAAATATATTTGCATTATTCATTTATTACAGATCTTTTTTTTTTGTGAAACAATGTTGTATGACTTATATCTTTGCATTTCCAAGTCAGTGCCAGAAATACCAGTAATTGTGTTTATATTCTTATCAAAAAGCTTTACAAAGGAAATACATTGGAAAACGTATCTATGAAAACATATATGCTCTGAAAGTATTTTTTTTTCATTTTACTAAAGTAAAGTAAACTTAAGTAAAGTAAACACAAAACTATTGTGTACTTCATTTGCAACTTTAACAAACAATAATAGCATGCAATTTTGATTTGAAAGAATAGACTAATGTTAAGTGCGTTTAATTCCTTTACTTACATCCTGTAGTGCTCCATTCTCTACCCCTTTAACATTGTTTCCGGTATTTCTTCAGTTGGGGTATTTTAAAGTTATAATGTGTTGCTGTGGAGCAGCAGCGTAGGTTGTACTGCCTGATTCTGTCCAGCAGGGGGCGATATTGTTATTCAGATAGAGGGTTTCGGGTGTTTCGGGTAATATCAGCAATGAGAAGTAATATATGTTAAGACTGAGTCAGGGGACCAGATGCATAAATCTGACTGCATCCTGGATCACTGTCATCAGGTGACACCACAGTCTGGTCTGTAGCTCAGAATGATGATTTGTAGTAGGGATCTTTACCAAAATGGCAAGAAATGTAAATACGTTGAACAAAATGCCTTGCAGCCATTCTCTAGATTTTAATTAAATGGTTATGCTTATTATTCTATTGTCTTATTTATTGGATTAAACGTGCAAAATCACTTGCATTTTCTTTATGTCAAAATCATTGCTCCGAAATACATGTAAATATATTGAACACAGAGTAGATGGAGGACTTTAAACAGTAATGTTTACATCTAATACTTGGATATTGTTTAGGTATTCCCTTTAATATAATGGTCCATATGCACACATAATTCAATGAAATCAAGATAGTGTAATCAAATAATGATTGTTATGATTTCAAATATAAATCTATCTTATCTATTTATTTTTTTGTCAAACTTTTTCAAACTTGCATAGTGATCTAATCAGTTGCGTTACAAGTCCAAGCATTTGTTTTTACGTGCATTTTTATTTCTATCATCTGTAGTCTATATGTGGCTATATTATCAGATCTTATATTAATTAAATTACAGCTCAGTTTTGCTCCGTGCCTCAACAACCTGAATGCAGGTAAACAATTCTCAGTCTCACTGTTCAAACTTGTAGGTAAACGTGCTGTCACACAGGGCGCTGGCAGGCCATCTGTCAAGAACTCAATACATTTTTCAGTGAGAAAAAAAAAAAAGAGTTGAATCCAATAAATCATAAGGTAAACAAATCTAGCCATGGGTTGACAGTGCTGTATTATACTTTGGCTAAATCCTGGGGGAGTTGAGATTATCCTGTAGTGTCTTTTTTTTTTTTTTTTTTTTGCCATGTGCATGGTTCAGGCGAATAGAAGCAGAGATATGTGTCTGAGTGGGGGAAACGGGGATATGATGGAGACTGTCTCTCATATGTGTGCATCTTTGAATGTAAGCTAAATTAAATAAATAATGCTGATAAGAAATATTAAGAAACATGTACAAAATCGGATAGACTCCATTTGTGATTTGAATTAAAAATCCAAAGCAGTTGTTTTCTGCTACTTCAGTATTCAGGGGCCCCGAGGCCTGAGGGCCCTGCATCTCATCCCCTCTGTGTTATTACAGCAGCAGCGCCGCCTGTTTGCCTTCTGTGTGAAATCACTGGAACAACATTCACTTTTTAAAGCAGGAAGGCAACTTAAAAACAAATGCGGAAACCCCTCAAAATCTAGCAAGAAAAAGAAACCGATTCTTTGCAAATTGCCGATATGCAAACCTTCAGTGCGCGTTACAGCTGATCCACGACCGGTCAGCGGCTCCGTTGAAAACATTCTCACAGACGCTGTCATGATTTCGCTCACGCGTCCACATATATATATATATATATATATATATATATATATATATATATATATATATATATATATATATATATATATATATATATATATATATATATATATATATGTGCGTGTGTGTGTGTGTGTGCGTGTGTGTGTGCGTGTGTGTGTGTGTGTGTGCGTGCGGGCTAAACGAAGAATGACCAACACCGTTCACCCCGGTGCCCGAGCTGCCTTGCGCCTGAGTAACGGCGCTGCTGCTGCTGCTGCTGCTGCTGCTGCTGGTGGTTGGATGCTCAAGTGCAACTCCGCAAACAAATTATAAAGAAAGCCGCCTTTTCTTTTTTCTTTTTTTCTTTCATTTGAGCTTAGAAACACTCATTAAAAGATCAAAGTGAGTTAACTATCAAAGTCTTCTAGCCATGCAATTTAGGGAGCCATTATGTCTTTGCTTTGCTGAGTTTTTTTCCTTTGAGGATTTCAACTGTTCTTCCCATTTCCACTCAGGTATTTTATTTTAAAAATGATTATCTTCGCGGGCATAATTGATATGCTCTCAATACAGTTAAAGTAACAACAACAAAACAATAATGACAGTCCACATATTACTGTTACATATTCTTATTACAGTCCACATATTCATGTTTTAATATGTTATGGCTTGACGTTGATGATTGTTGTTTTGTGTGATTTTTGCAATCCACTGATTGCAGCCCGCGGGCGCGTTTGAGGCCCGACTCAGTGTGGGATGTGTGAGTTATTCTCTGGCTCGGAAAATGAATCCTGCGTGGCGTATACACAGCGTGATGTTAATGTAATTAAAGTAGACAATGGTCGATATGTTTGTACATATATTTTAATTTGATTGATGCGTTTGTTTGGATTAGATTGAAATGTAACGAAGTCATGACATAATGTGCTGTGTTTAATGTATTGAGTGTCAGTTTTGTATCATTCTGGTAATTATTGATCTTTTCAGACCATTTCTAAAAAAACGTTATTTTAAATAGGCGTAACACTGATTGGTTTGGTTGTCTGAGCGCACTTTTACACACACTTTATGTCTCTTCTGTTGTAAACACATCTGACAATGTTGCAGGCAAAACTGTTCGTTTTTCGCAATTCTTAACTCAACCATTTAAATATAATATTTTATTTTATTATCCCAGAAATAATTTGCTCTTCTTCTTCATTCAACGCTAATTTCTTTTCATATTCAGAGTCATTGCACTCACCGTGAAAACTAATCGGAATCACAGCAGCCTGCAGGAATGTGCGCTATACTCTAAATGGTGCATTATAATGGTCTCTTACCTTTTCGATGGATGCAACAGTTCTGGATACTTTAAAGTAAATTGCTTACCTTAAGGAGGCCATTGCTTTCTGTACTGCACACCTGCTGCAACGTTTTTTTTTTTTCTTCCTGCCTTATAACTGCAGGAGAGGGAGGGCTGGTCATGTTGAGGCTCATTAAAACACCGCCGGCTAAAAGTTGGCGGATTGATTTATTGAATGAATGTTTGATGTCCTCATACACACAAGTGACCTGGCCGATAGGCTAACTGCTGATGGGACGCGGGGGGAGGGAGAGGAGGTTGTACACGTGATATATTAGCCTATATGTTTTTTAAAATGTATTGATTATATTGTATAGTGCTCAGCTCGTAATGCTTCTTAGTGGTACGATAATCCAAGAGTGTGTGAGGCGGAGGTAATTGACCCCATGCTGATAGAAGTGCTGCAAATAGAAGAAAACACAAAAAACAGCTAAGCCAGCCAGGGATGGATGACTTCATCACTGGCAGGTACGGACTCATTCTGATTACTACACGTGTCCTTTTAATGAACGATATAGAAGCAGTATTTATATTATATTTATTTGACCTTTAAATATTTATGTATTAGAATTAGAGTTCGAAAACCGTGGCACTATAGGTGAAAATACTTCTATGTCTGTTCTGTGTTTGTCTCTTTTCGATCCCGTCCGCTGTTCTCTCAGTGAACGGCAGAGGGCAACGCCAACAGCCTGCTCTGTGTTTCTAAACTGGGCTACAGGTCACCGCCTTGATGCGCCACAAAGGACATCAAACGCACCAGCGAGGCCTTTGGAGGTAACGTGCACACAAATGTGGACGTGTTTCCTTCCTTTTGATTCCTTTCAATCTAATAAGTCATTGGAAATATATGACACATTTCTTTTCTCAAGATTCTCTCAATGTATTATAATAAATAGTATTATCACCGTGGCTGTTGTGTCAGTCATACTCCCCTAATGTCTTCATTGTGTATAATTCAGCAGCAGGTCGTTTTTTTTTTTTATTCAGATAAAAATAAAGGTTAGCATGAGCTTTTCTATAGAGCAACACTGCTTTATAATACGTGTCCTATATACGTGTGTCCCATGTGTACGGTGTGCAGTGCGTCTCTGCGGCTATAGCTTATTTAAAGACGGATAACAATGAGCCTCTCGTGCAGCGTGACATGAGGAGCAGCGCACAATCCCTTTAGCAGCCCTGTAATTTCAGACAGGCCTCAATGCAACATCATCCAGCACCTCTGCAAACGCCTTGATAACACCTTAAATATATGTACTGGTCTCTCAATAATTATTATATATCATTTTAAAATAACGCTCATTTAGTCTTTTGGGGATTTTCAGATTGGGTTTGACATGAGGGCTCATTCCCATAAAATATAATTATAGCTGCTGTGTTCTTGTAAAAAATAATTACAGGACAGACCTTACTACTACTACTACTCCTAATAATAATAATAATAATAATAATAATACAGATTATTATTAATAAGGATGATAATATTGGTGCTTCTCTCTAACCCAGAGATGGATAGCCATGGTTGCTGCTGTTGGACACACCGCTGTTATCACCACTGATCGCCAGGTGCATCAGCTGAAAGGGGACAGCAGTTTCAACTGGAAACAATACACAAAGGAGCAAAGGAGGCATGTGATGCTGATCACTATTGTTCACATACTGACGGAAATATAAATACAAATACATGACGAATTAAATGTGTATTCTCTCACTTCAATATTTATTTAGTTAATGTCTGCCAAATGATAGCATCACATTACATAATGCATTGTTTTCTCAGTAATACCGAGACATAATACGCTTAGCGATTTAATTATATTGTATTATTAACTGTTGTTATTATTATGATTAGTAGTAGTAATAGTAATCGTCTATACGGTTATGGTTATTATTATTATTGTTGTAATTCTGGCATTGCATTGTTGCTTCCGCTCTGTAAATGTCCAGTTTTCTGTGCTCTTCCTCCATGTGTGTGTTGTTATTGGACTGTGTGCAGCGCACTGTACTCTTCTCCAATAGCATCCCAATGGCAGTGAATGGAGGAATGAAAAAAAAGTGTAGCCATGCATGCAGGAGTGGGAGGATCCACTCGCTTCAATCTGGATCTCAGACCTTTGCAGCGACAGGGGCACAACCAACCAACCGTCTCTGCTACTTCCAAAGAGTTACTGCCGGGACATCTACATACATACACCCTCCTATTTTTGGATTTGTTGTCAAGTTGCGCTGTTTCCCTTTTTTCAACCTCTAACAACACTGCGATTCCGTGCAGAAAACCCCCAGCTCCCTCCCGTCGGCTCGAGGACGAGAAGATCAAGCTCCCTCCGTTCTGAACAGGTGACTGCTGAGAGACTTTGTCCACGTTTATTGTCTCCGCGCGCGTCTCCTGACACACCGAGGATCCGTGGAGCCGGTGGACACTTCACCTTTTTCACTGTTGCGAGCATCACAGTCGAGCTGCTTTTTCTTTTGTGTGTGTGTGTGTGTGTGCATTTGATCTCAGCTCATTATTTAGACTTTCCACCTCCGAGCTGCAGGCTGCGTGTCAAGCGGAACTCGAGCGGCTTCAACAGGTTTCTGCCTCGTCCTCGCGCTGCCTCCAGACAGCGGTGTGTGCCGGGACTCTCGTGTCCACGTTGACCGTGTTCTTATGGATATTGCAACAGGTCTGGTGTCGCTGGAGCGCCTCTCCGCGAGAGACCAGTCCGAGACGTGCATCATGCTGGACGGCATTAAAATTGAAGACCATCCCCTGCGATCGGGACACGCAACGCTCGGAGTCCTGCTCGGTGAGTCTTCCTCCTCCTCCTCTTCTTCTTCTTCTTTTTCTTCTTTTTCTTCTTTTTCTTCTTTTTCTTCTTCCCTGTAAACCTCCGCAAAGCGCTGTGAAGTATGCACAGGTCAAACACAACACTGGTGTTCCAGTCCGGATGCCATGAGCCTGCTCTGCTGTTTTGCTTACGATCACCAGAAGTTTGTTTCTATGCATATGAAGGGATTATTTAAAAAAAAAGAAGAAAATATACAGATAATAATGAACAATGTAGTTTTATTTTCATGTAATTGTGAAGTCGTGTGAAAGGTGTGTGTGAGTGTGTGTGAGAGAGTGATGTAATCTGCATGGCTTTATTGGAGGAAAAAAAAATATAATTACATCCTTTTTTTAAACATGCTTTTTTTTGTTGTTGTAGTATTGGATTAAAAACGCGCACGTCATTGCTTGCTTCAGTCTGTCACGCGTTCGCGTTGCAGCTCTTGACTCTGGCCTTCTCTCCTTTCTCACGGGCCCCAACTCCTCTGCGGTTGTTCCAGGGACCGACTGTCACCATCCGTCCGCGTGTGAAGGGTGCCAGCGTCCCATCTCCGACCGCTTCTTGATGAGAGTCAACGACTCCTCGTGGCACGAGGAGTGTTTGCAATGCACCGTGTGTCAACAGCCCCTCACCACCAGCTGCTACTTCAGAGAAAGGAAACTTTACTGCAAACACGACTACCAACAGTAAGCACACGTCTCCCTTCTTCCTTTTCGGCGTTTCTGCACATTGCTTTTTTTTTTTTTAAAAGAAGAGGAAAACAGCACCCCTCCCAAAAAAAGCCACCGTGGAGGCTTTGGTTGGCAAGGAGGCCTCATGTGTAAAATACAGTGTGAGGTTCTATTTGAATTGTAATAGATTTAAGAAATATATCCGTCAACATGAATATGTATTCAACTGTTGGCATCGCTGGCTCTGCGGGAGTTAAAACGACTTGCAGCAGCATACAAAAAAAATCAACAAGAACAAGTGGAATTAAATCTGAGCTTTTATATATTTTATTTTTTTACCTCGCCCAAACATTGTGAATAATAAGTGAGATATGGAAAGGTCTGTGTGAGTGCTCTCACTGGCTGGTGGACGCTCGGCATCAGCGGCCATATATTGTTGTCATATGCTTGCATGGCTTTTCTCGTTGTCACGGTGGCTCTCGGAGGTTCCACATTTGTGTCTGCGGAACGAGCGCGTTTCTAACAGAACGATGTGATCCAGCACAGGCCGCAGAGCCCGAGAGCCCGAGAGCCCGAGAGCCCGAGAGCGTGCCGGTGTCGGCTTTTTATTCCGCTCTCTGTCAGGTATTTCCTGGTTGCGTCATGTGGCATTTCCACATCAGCCGCTTCAGATTCTTTAACAATATGTCGAACATAATTTCTGTAAGATTCTTTATTGAGTCTGAGTCCACCACGCACTTGAGATTTATTTTCCGATCCGCCCAAATTCACATTTTCTGTCCAAATGCCTCGATTTGCCTGGAATATTATATTTTCACATTTTGTTTTATTTATTCCACGTTACGGATCGATCGATTTTTAAATTAAATTGTATGATATTTTCATTTGATTTCAGGCCATTTAATCTGTATTGAATAGGAAGTGTTTTTGCATGAGACATGAGACAATGTAACGGCGGAGTAAAAAACAACCTGCGCTTCTTGTGTCAGTAACTGCAAGATAAATGTCATAATGTCGTTTCTGTGAGTAGTAAGTACATAATTACACGTTTCAGAATTTGCGGACGGTGTGACTCGAGTTTACACAAAAACACGCACACCATTTTAAACCATTAATAATTTCACCGTTTAAAAAAATATATATATATCGAACTCATTTGTGGTTTAAATGCCGGATTTTGATTAAAATAGCAGAGTAATGTGATTAAATCCAGCTTGTTAATTTGATAATTTGTTCTGTCAAATTCACAGCAACACAATAAATAGCAAACACAATTATTAATATTACAGCCACTAAAATAATAATTCCAATAATTATAGATACATTGAAATAATTTAGGAATTGCCCCCTCTTTTGCTTTATAGGTGATTAAAATACATTTTTAAATGTTATATTGGGCCTGTGACAGGAATTAGCATGGCAGCCATTAGCCATGGAGTAGGATAAATTAGTAAATTGAATTAGAAAATAAACACATAAAGTCAGCATCAATGGCAGATTTAGTGACACAAATATTGTGGTTATAAGTAACAGAAGTAACAACAATGCTGAGGGTGGCTGTTCGGCCTGTGAGGACCCCGGGGTGCCCTGTGTTTCTCATTGCATGAGCGCTTTTCATGCTTGTCACTACATTTTCAGCTTTTTGTGTCCGGCCTTTTTAACAATTCTACTTCGATTACCAGGACATTATGGCTCTCTGCTAGATACCTTGCAAGCAACAAAGAGTTACATCTATTGCCATGCGTGCCATTCATCCAGCTTTGTGACAGCAGTGTAGTCGCCTGATAACAATGGAAAATTCATAGCAGTAACTATGGGATACCAGACCAGAGCCCCGGCGTCACGGCTCAGAGGTGGCTGCAAGCTGAGACTGTCCGGCAGGGAGAAGGATCTCTTTCTCATGCCTGTTATACATCGCTTTCCACTTGTAGTTTTTGTTTGGTGTGTGTAAAGAGAAGAAGACAGACATAAACATACAGAGACGGATCTCTTTTGCTTCCAAATAATACTCTTTCCTGGCATTTAGTTTGCGGTGTGCCTTTTGAGGCTCCATATTTGGTGTGCAGCTGACCATTTCCCCCTTTCTCTGCGACACTCTGAAAACTGTGAGCTTGTGTGGCAAGTCCGCTCAGCCCAGCCAAACACAGCAACCTGCTGGGCAACGTCCTGCTCTCACATCACATCTTTTTAATTCTTCACCCTTCTTTCTCGCACTTATTTTTTTGGTTGTTAATTTTTACCCTTCTCGGTTTAAATGCTAGCTGGAGGGTCCCTCATCACAAAGACACAATTATCCCTTTTTTGTTTATTCTATTTGCATTGACGGGATACTTAAAGATGTAATTGGCACCTTTTTGACTTTTATGACACCCATTTAAGATGCATTTGTCAGCCCACAAACTGCTTTGGGCTGTGTAGAGAGCTCCTTGCCTTACAGAGGACTTCGTGCCTAATTACATTCCTACAGCAACTGATTCATGCCCCGTAATCAGCTCTCACTAGCTATAATAAATCAAGGAATTGGCAAGCAGTCTTTTTTTGCACCTTTGGAACAGGTTTAAGTGCAGACAGGGGAAAACAATTGTGTACTGTGTTATTAAAACTCCCACCAACACAGTTCAACACATCTTACTCCATATAGTGCAATTATATAGTAACAAGATTGGATTATATTGGCCTCTTTTTATGCCAAGCAGCTGCCCTGTATTTATCGTCCCTGTCTTCATACACAATTTGTGAATAAGGAATATTTTTGATGTCTTTAAGATTCAGGGTCCGAAACAATGTACAGTTTGTCTGCATGGCATATTTTCCAGAGGGGAAAATAGAATTCAATATATCTCAGAGGTGGAGAAACACAGCAATGTAGCATTCTGCCTTTTGCAAGAATATTTTATAAAAAAAAGTTTGATAGAACTGAGGGCAAATGGGGAGAGCTGTCAGTTGGACGGGAGCCATCGCCGCAGAGGAGGAACAAGCTTGAACGAGACGGGCGGTATGTACAAGGTAGAGTGGGATTACACCACCCCGAGAGAGTTTGTTGTGCCCTGGTGTTTGGAGGTCAATTATACATCATTAGGAAGAGGGAGATCTTTCCCCCAGGGAGACCTCTCCTCTAACCAAGCAGATGCTTTGAAAGGAGCCATGTAATAAGGCCTATCACTTGACCAAAGTGTTGGACAACACCCCTGTAATGGACTGCCTTGTTAGAAACGGCCATGGGCTCCATCTATAAAACATAACATTAACTAAACTGTATTTCACGCCGTGCTGTGTCTGCTTTTGGTTCCTGCTGATGTTTAAACTTAGCATTTCACTCCGTAAACTTTCACTTTCTTGCAAACGGTTATTTCAGCATGCAGATTTTTTTGCCCCCAAATATTCAAATTCACGTGCTGTAAGCAGAATTAAATTCAGGTCACGGTAGTATGAGTAGTAGAAAAACACAGCGGTGATGAAGCCATAAAAGCCGAGCTCCCAGAACCTGTCTCACTTCCCATGTATGCTGGACGATCCCCCGGTGTGCTGAGAGGTGCTTTTTAGAAATGTTTGGAGTGCCCTCCTGTGAAATTGTTGTTTTTTAATTAGCTGTGCTTGGGACTCTGCAGCAGTGTGTGCCGGATAGATGCTGACGGCCGGGTTTCTGTGTTACCTCACCGAGTGTGTGTGTTTTACTCACTCTAGGGCAATCCCGCGTGGCCTGGCACTTTGTGAACACTCATACGCACACCACAAAAAAAAAAGAAACGCAAAAAAAACTAGGATGTACTCTCTGTGTTGTCAACCCAGCTGGGTAGTTTTGCAGTTAATTAAAGACTGTCCTCCGTTCTTCTAAAGTATTTCAGAAGCAGCTCTGATCGCTGGGTGTACGTTTCTTTGTGCAAAACATTTTCAGTTTTCAGCTATACATTCTGTTGTTTTTTTATTCTCCATAAAAAGAATAAAAATGTGTCTTTAGCCACTTCTCTTGGGTATATAAAAGAAGGACCTCTACAGAGAGACACATCTAATGTTAGAAACACTAAGCCAGATAATATTGCTTCAGCTTGCTGGGGTTTTTAGTCCTCGGCAAGGAGCTAGCTGATGCTGGCCCCGTTCCTCTGTAAGGAAGTATTGGGTTTTATGTCAACATGGCTCGGCCTGTCCCAGCAGCATACTAGGATGCATCATCTGTCATCTCATGGTTTGCTAACTGTCCCCCCCTCCCCAGCATATCTAGACCCATTAAAGGACCTGTTGGAGTGCTATTTATTTGCATCACAAGCTACAACTTGGGTTCTGTTTTTTATTTTTATTTTTATTTTTTTGTATATTTTTTTGTCCTTTCCGGTTCCCACAAATAGCTCTTTGGTGATAAATATTTGATTTAAACGTATCGTTTTACATGAACCCTTGTCTATATGGATAATGCTGTTGTACATTTTACACCAGTTACATACATGAAAGCTTCAATAGCCTTTTGTTTATATTCACTTCTGAAGTACAAGTATTATGTTATGGAATCTGATGATTTCATGAAGGTTTCTATTATAAAGGCATTTCTGTGTTTTTAGTATAAATGAGTGTGAGCAGTATGAGTGTGTGTGTGTGTGTGTGGGGGGGAGCTACAAGTATACTAGTGTGTATGACTGTTTATGTAGCAGCCGCTGGAACACAAAGCACTTTGCAGGATGCTCTGGGAAGCCACAGAGGTTCAGCCACGGTAATGCCCATCACCACTTTAGAGGCCAGACTGGTGGCGAGGGATGTGGAAAGAGGTCTCTGTGGCTTTGTGTGGGGGAGTTGTAGTGCAGGGGAGGAGAAGGATCTGCAGAGGGATCTGCCTGGTGTGCTCACATTACACTGGATGATAGCAGAGGGGTGCAGAGGAACTCAAGCATGCAATTTGTTGGTAGCCACAATTTAACCTCATCTCCTAAAGCCGGCTGTTAGGCAGCCAGTGGGACATGTCAGTCAATCGGGAATGCTAATCAGTGACGGTGGACAGAAAGCCCTCGGCTCGGCAATGCAGCGATTTTCATTACTGGCTCCAAGTCCACAGGCCTCCAGGTTTATTTTCACAGCATGACAACTCTTCATAACGAAAAGGAAAGCAACCACAAACCATTAAATGCAATTTACAAATTAGATTTTGGCTAAATCTATGAAATACTGTAATGGCTTTCTTAAAGTAGCCAGCAGAGAAATACACACACGCAGCAAACGTTTTCAATTTCAATTTGCCAGATTACATGTTTAAATCAGAAGAATGAGCATTTCTTTACTGACCGGATTTTTGCTGCGCCGAAATTATTCATTTCAAATATAATTTACGATGTGTGTGAGAAAGTGTACCATTTGCAGAATTATTTCCGCTCGTTTCTCGTGTTTTTAAACGACATTTCTTATTTTTGGGGGTCTCATTCTGCTTCTCCAGTTTGGAAATAGCCCACACTTGTTTCTTCCAGGCAGCCTGGTCGAACGTGCATGAGAAATTGAGACATGGCCTCTGCTGCTGGCTCGCAGTATCGCTGCTGGCCTCAACTATGTATATGTGATCCCACTCTGGAATGTTTTTCCAACACGTAGGCTTTTCACAGATGCACTAGAGAGGACTGGCATCATAGTGGCAAGTGCTGCATTCAGACTGTTGTGTGCCCAAGGCTTACTCTCACACTCGCGTCACACATTCTAGCTCTACATGGGAATGGGCAGAGGTGTGTGTGTGTGTGTGTGCGCGTGTGTGTGTGTTTGTGTGTGTGTGTGTGCTTCCTCTCTCTGCTCCTTTCTTTCTTTGTCTCTAAGCTCTCTCCTCTGCCTCACATTCACTGTCTGTATTTTAAAGATTGAGTTCAGCACCTCATCTTAGTTGCTACATGTAATGTCTAAATTTCAGCACTATAGTTTTTTGTACAGATACACATTTATTTGTCTATTTCTTCTACCTCTTTTAATCTTCATCAAATGAGATTAGCCCCCAAATACCGGTATTCCTGCCCAAAGTGACTGACAGAGATTTGCACTTTTATCATTAAGTGTGACACTAAGCTGCTCGGCGCTTTGTCTTGAATGGAGGGTCTGACGGAAACGGGGGCTCCTAATCCTTTTATTTGTGTCAGACCCAGAAATAGGGAAGAATGGGCCCGGGGTGGGATGGGGCCGCAGAATGCCACGGCCCTTCAGACCCGGCCTCCACAGCCAAGTGAGCATGAGACTCATCCTATGTGGTCTATGCACTCGAGCGGACGCATACACACTCATGCGCACACAGGCACACATTTGTGCATCTACAGTATGTTGAAATGTGTGCTCAAGCAAATGCACACAATCATGGATACACCGTCTTGTGTACAAACACATATGTTCACCCCACTTGTGCGTCCAATCACAGATGCAACGCACACATGCACAGTCATTTTGTGAGTGTGTACCTGCTCACAGCAGAGCATGTGACTGTCTGTGAGTGCATGGATTGCAATAGCAGGAGGTTCAGTCTAGGATGAGATTAATAAAGTTTGCCGGTTCCCTGGTCGAGGTCCAACGCTAGGCTTTTGTCTGCGGCTCACATCGGGTTGTGGGGCTTCAGCTCCTTTTGTGTGTGCACTCTTGTGGTAATCCATCTCCAGCGGGAGTCCCCTGGGGCACTTTATTTACTCATTCAACTGTTTGGAAGTCTGTTAGACTGCAGATCAGATGCAGTGAAACCAATGTGATTACTTTAACCAGCACTTGCAGATTCCTGCCCAGCATCTCCTCTCACCCTGAGCTGGCGTGCCCTGCAGGTGGGAGGGAAGGTCCACACCGGCTCATCCCGTTCTGCCTGTCCTGTTTACCAGCCTGGTTCGAGGGCTTATGAAAATTCTGCATTAGTTATTGAACTTCCTGTGCCTACACACTGTAGAGCTGACTTGAGTCCTTTATTATCCTCGTGTATTTGAGTTTATTATTTCTCTCCCTTGCATCTGAAAACGTGTAAGCTCCAAAACTGGTGGCTGACTGAAATGTGTCTCTTTCGCAGCAGATCATAATTCAGCACCATAGCAAGTGTGGTGTCACAGTGTAAAAACTAACATCTATGTTTTATTGCAAACAATGAGATGGATTTGGTTATCCATCCATCAACATAAATTCGGAGCTATGTATTTGGGACTAACCCCCGTGTTAAACCGTTGCAGGCTGTCAGGCTTTCTGAATTTACTCTCCGCCTCTTCCCCCTGGCGTGGCTGGGGAATATGGTTGAAATCAGCTGCCAGGGCCGGCATCTACAGTGAGAGCTCCCTAAACTCGCTATTTAGAACCAACCGCTGATTCGTGATGGCTGTCTTGGCAGGAAAAATAACCCTGTATGAAAACAGTGCAGATTGGGTTTCTATGCATCTGACTCACTCTCCTCCTCTCTGACCGCCCCCCCACGGCAAGCCAGCGTGATTTGTGCATGAGGTCGCTTGACCCATGGAAGCTTCAAAAAGCAGCGAGGGGAAATATTTGGATGATCCTGATGGGGGAGTGTAGACGTGGGAGGGAGGCAGAGATGATGGGGGCTTGGTAAGAGCAGGGCTAAGCGATGTAAGGCAAGGCAGATGTGGAGTCTCTGCAGTGCAGCCGTGATGACAGGGAAGTGTGCGCAGAGAAGATGACTGTCCATCTTGGACTCTTATCCAGACACCCACCACTAGTGTCCCTAAGGACAGCTGGAACACAGACGCCATGTTCTGCACAAAACGGTGGCTAACAGTCGAGGAAACGGTGCACAAGGGGGTTTGGAAGGAAATGCAATGGAAGAAGCACGTTATCATCAGGTATCATCAGGTATCATTCATGCCCTGATACTGATCATCTGTGCCCCCCCCCCCCCCCCCCCCCCCCCGATCCCTTCTCCTCTCCCTTTACCTTTCCTCTGCCGGTTGGATATTAATGTTTCCCAGAAAGCTGCTACAATACACCTTCTCTTGAAATTCCATGAATCATGAACGCTGCAAAATGATCTGGTGTCTATGAAAGCGATGGATATGGGGATAAAACATAACCATTTTTCCAAAGAATTTTGTGCATATGCGATTCCGTAGTGCTCTCAAGATGGAAATTTCTATTCAGTTGCCTTGATAAGAAAATGTGTTGCTTGCATTTGAAGGCTGAGTTGTTAGCTCCATTCATCTAAATGTTCTCCTCTAGCTGATAGTATTGTTTAATTCAAGCTCACGGTCCTCATAGCACATTATTTATGCACAGAATCTGCCTCTGGGGCCAGTTCACTGGAAACCCCATTCAACAGGAATAGCTGTAGTAGACTGAGGCTTGGTGCAAACCCACAGTCAGCAGTTAAAAAAGCAAAGCTTCGGTCTGAGGCAGCTCCAATCAGTCTTTGGCCTCTATGCTTGTCGCTGCCTCCTCCTGAGAGTGGGTGGGTTGGCTGACCCCTCGGGTGTCTGTCTGCCTTAAACGTTGGCCCTGCAGGCCCAGCCTCACAGGGGAGCGCCAGCCCCAGGCCGGAGTTGTGCTCTGAAAACCGGAGCTCCAACGTTGTGTTGTGATCCCAGCTGGAGAGACAGCTCTGGCTCTGAACGGAGCCCTCTCGCAGCGTGCAGCCGGGGTCACCAGTGGCCTCTCAACCTTCATCACTCCACTGCGCTTTTTTGCACAACACCGACTAGGTCTACATTATTTATTGACCCAAAGTCTTTGGTTCTTCTAAGACTCTGTCTAGCAACAATATTCAATCAATTACATCTGTAGAATGGGAGGTTAAAGCTACGCAAAATGTTAGATCTGCCGATGCAATTTTCAAGATGAATGTTTCGCATGACTTGTACTGTCAGCAATAGCACTCTGTCAGTGAAATGCAATGTCATCTGTTATGTCTATGGTCTCACTTTAAAACTGTAATCTGTAAAGTAACCATAAAATCTGGTTTTCGGAAAAATGCCACTTTTGGGGGACTGTGGTGTGAATGTGTCTTCAAGTTTGTGTTTTTGCGGCTTCTCAATCCAGCATGTTTATCAGATGGTCTCCTGTAGGTTCCAGCTTCACTTTGCATTCAATCGTGTTTTTTTGCATTCCTGTGTGAACGTGCTTGCATGTGTGCAGCCATATGTGTGTGTAGTGTGCCCTCTTGCGTGTGTGTGTGTGTGTGTGTGTGTGTAGCGGGTCTGTCACTCGGCCAATCGTTGGACATGCTGTTGGCAGGCGACACAGTCCTGTGGATTCTCCTCTTGTACGTGCTGCTCTGGAGGCAGAAAGCGGTGCGTGCCACCCAAACCACCAGCCAACCCCCCCCCCCTCCTTTCTATCATCAGCAGACCGGCCTTCTCCCTGCTCTCCATGCTCTCCTTTTCTGGGGCCCCAGAGCCTGGGCTGTGGCCTGTGGATGAGTGCTACATCCTGGCTGTCAGCACAGGGGTTAGCTGGGGATTGGCCTGTGGTGGAAGTGCAGTATCAGGCCCTGTCCTGTCAGCTCCTCGTCCCACTTCCTCCCGCCCTCAGTGCAGGCTGCAGTCAGTGGCACAAACATACGCCGAGCTGTGACTGACTCAGATCTCTGGCTTGAAAAATGACAGGATCTCCCTCAGAAAAAGGCATATTCATACCATGCCAATGAAAAAGTGGCTGTTTAAAACTCTTAAGTGCTTGGGTGTTGTGTTTTTAAACAGACCGCGAAAGCTTTGACATATGGTTTAACTATTTCACCCAGTATTTAATTTCAGGTACTTTTACCAGTTGCTCTCTGACTTCTGTGGAAGGACCGCTCACCCATGTGTGTCTTTGCATACAGTTACAGATACCTGGCAACCACTTATTTACTGGAAAGACCAATTCCCATTTATCGGATTAATAAATGTTTAAAAATTGTTACTCAAGATATTCTATAAACCTTGTGGGTAATATATGTTCTGCCAAGATTGATATGTTGTGCATATACACGGAGCCTTACCTTTTACTCTGTGTACGGATCACATTATCTATAGACACATTATCTTACACACGTACATACATGCTTACACACACATGGACACACATCTGTACTGCACATGGTCGCAGACAGGCCTACACATGTCTGAGGATTTGCGACTATAATCAGATTAATTGGTCCATCTCTCCTTGGAAACATCACACATACGCATAAAGGCCTCTGGTAGCTTTCAGCTGGATGCTGCTTACACTAACCAGAGGCACGGCAGCAGGCGCAAGGTCGGCAGGGGTCGCAGCACGCTCTCTGGCATCAGCATCTCTTCATGGCTTATATGTTAGAAAAATTATTACAGCACTTACAGCCTCGTTCTGTCTGGCCGAGAAGGAATTTCTATCTGTTCCTCTTGAGGCTTCCGGCTTATTTAAGCTGCACTTTCTTTTAGCTAAATTTGACAGAGAACCCCCCGCCCCCCACAACATAAACATGAAAGCTGGTGTTGCTTGGCAGAAGCCTCGGCCTCTTCAAAGACAGTAGCCTTTGCAATGAATATTATAAGTACATTGACCGTAATCCTTATTAACATTCTCCAAGCTGCATGCAGGTTCAGCGCCTCAGTGCGCAGTTTATGTTTTTCTTATTGCCCACAAGTATGTCTATGTTAGGGACTATCTACACACATGCTGCCATTCATGATTGTATTATAGGTTTTAGCCTCACCACATCTCATACATAGAAAAGGACTAATTATTTATGTCTCTTTTTCAAATTGTGTATCTCTAGTTATCCACATATACTTCTATTTGCATGTATTTTAGTAAATATTGAGTGTTAAGGGCAACTAAAGAGTCATCATTCCTGTCAGCAGGCAGTGATTCACAACCAGGGGTGCTAGTGCCAAGGGGGTATTAAGCAGTTGCCAGTGGGTGCATGTAAATATATTGCAGAAGTTCAAGTCATTTGGGAAAATAGAAAGAACTGTACAATAAATACTGCTAAAACTGATAACCACATTAAGAGTAGGCCCTATGTGAAAACTAGTAACAGAGTAGCAGAGCAAAAAGTAATAAAATAATTGTTACATTTGTTTGCTGAAAGTTATTGAAATATCAAAATCTAACAAGGATGCACCGAGATCGGAAATCGGGCCAATACTGACTCAATGCTGGATCAGGTATTGGTGACATTGATGCCTATTTATTCAAGTCAGTTCTTTTATATACTAGATAGATTATATTCTGGAATTGTAGTTCCAGATATGTTGTGTTGCTGCATTCAAAAGATGTACACTTCCTGTTCATTTTAGAAGTTGCTAGTGTGCAACTTACTATTTTAATAATAAATAACAATACAGCAATTTATATTTATGTGTCAATTTATTATATTTTGTTTAAAAAGTTGTGAAAGCTAACGTTTAAGTCTCGCCAGCTGTTGCCTTACACATAAAAAGAATGATCCTACGCCACACAATGAGGTGTATATCTTATTCATTAAAAACTAGTATTGGATCTGTACGCGGTATCAGACGATAAGCCCAGGTATTAGTAAAAGCGTGGACTGGTGCATCCTTAAAAGGTATAGGTTGTAAAAGATGAACAAATGTATGTTTAGTGTATGTGTAATGTTCAGCGAAAAGTAGTAGATGAGCGGTTGAAATAGTAAGCTAAAAGTAATTGAAGTTGAAAAAGGAATAAATGGCCGCAATAACTAAAAGTAGTAAATAAATGGCAGAAATGTCCAGTCAAATTTTTAACAACCACTGATCATCATTAATAGTTGAATAATATCCCTTTTTAAAATCAATGTCACTGAAAGGGGTACTAGAGTTTTATCTGACAGGGCTGTGGATCCACTGATTTCGATGGTAGAAATATGATATTTATACACAAGCACCAACTTCCTCCCAAGAATAATGGCTGTAGGAATTCAGTGGCATTTATTTTATCCATCTCCAAATAGCAGTGGGATGTAGTTTACCAAATCAGAAAAATTCCGATAGTGTTAAGCTGTCCATCACAAAAAGAACCTTCTCTGGCTTCCTTGTGATTGTTCTCAGTCTGTTCGCTGCTCTGGCTCAAGTAAACCCTGCGCTGCTGGAACTTCAGACCAGCAAAACAACCCCTAAAAACACATTTAGCAAATAGTCTTGTGCTCAGCTCTGCTTTTTTTCACACATTCTGGCTCTAATAAGCTCTGACACGCCCTAAACAACCAACCTCTCAAAGAGTACATCTAGTGTGGAGCGGCGGTTTGGTGTCCAGGGGAAGCCTGTGGTTCTGGAGCCAGAGAAGGAGTCGTGCCCTGCCGTCCCACAGAGATGACAGGAAGATAAGAAAGAGAAGTGGCCTCTCTGCACAAAAACATCCCACCAGGAACTAACCTAAACCTGGGGGAGAAATGGAGGGCTTCAGGACTCTAGTCAAAATCTATCTTTACTGGAAGAAAATACACAGAAAAAAAACCCAGTTTCTTCATCAAAGGGAGGATTCCTTGATTAATGTTGACTAGAAACATTAGTCATTTAGTAGCCATCAGAATCCAGTGTAAGATGTTCTTGTGGTATCCCTAATATCCACATTAAGTTTATACTACAACAGCATGTCACAACTTTGGCTTTGTGACATGGCTTAACCAATAGTCACATAAATAAATGAAGGGTGTGGGGTGTGTGTGTGTGTGGGGGGCAAAGTATCAGCTGCAGACTCTTGGCAGACATAGCCCCTGCAGTTATAACTCAGAATACCGCTTATACTTTGCAAAATTTGAGAAGGCGAAGTGAAAAGGTAGCCATTTCTCCTAGATGATGCGTAATGAGGGACCCGTAGGGAAGGAGAAACAGCGAGCGGTTTGTGGAAGCGGCACTAACACAGGGATCAGCAGCATTAGATTTACACCCCCAGCTCTTAAACAGTTTTCTTTTGCTCAATGGTTCCTCTTTTACAGATATTTCAAGGAAGTAATAAACTGCACTGACAAGCGTTCGAGTGGCTTTGAAACATCCCTCATGGGCAACAGAGGTCCATCACTTCTATCACAGTATCGGTGTCTGTTTCTCTCATTTTGGCCTTGACTGGATATTATGATCAGCTTGTTGTTGCTTAAATTGAAGAAATGTTGCGTAACTCACTATAATACATCAAGTGTTACAAGTCAGTTCAACATTTATCTCGTGGTGTTGTTGCCGTATAGTTAAGGCCTACAGACTGTTACCCCTGATGGTTCAGTTCTTTTGAAGCTGTCGGCATGGTCGAGAATGAGGCCCTGCACAGTGTAAGATGTCATACTCCCACTGTGCTAACCAACATGTTCAGTGGCCTTGATGTGCCCATAACATTTAATGGTACTTTGCTAATGGAAACTCTTACTTTGCCTAGCAATCACATTGTGTTCCCTTCTCTCTGTCTAAATCTATTTACCATCATTATTTGTTTGTGCCTTTGATATACTGAAGAATGGCTAAGAGCAAAGAATGGAAAAAATATGCATTATCTGCTAATTATTAAGATTACGGGTGGGATAAATAAACCAGAACGAAAGGGAACATTTGTCTTGAGTAAAGCATGGTTCTCTGCGTTCTGCTGCCCACAGCATGGGTCTTTGTAGTCTCGCTGGAACAGCAGAAACATCACAGAGAGTCCCTTTGGATGTAGAGCCGGCACCAGGGTTGGCCAAGTACTCTAAGTAGGACGAGGAGGAGGAGAGGGCTAGGTCATGCCATGGCACGTACGTCTCTGTGTGGGACGAGGAAACATCTCGACCTCGCACAGGTTCAAGAAGAAACAGTCTGCTTCTGATTAGTCACTCTGATTCACAGGGATAAACAATTCCTGTGGTCTCCTGCTCAAAGTAACATCACTGGCAGTGTTCGCGGGTGGTTTGTGTGTTTCGTATATGTATGCTTAGACATGCCAGGTTTGAGTGTGTGCTTTGGTGCATTTCAATAATTCACAACATTAGATCAAAAATAATCAGTGCCTTACCAAAAAAGATTCATCTGGTTGGATTTGGTCATCGGTTACATTTGTACATTCTTGAAATGGAGTAATGTTATGTTCCTTGGTCGGCATGACATCAGAGTTGTAGTTTGCCGTCCAAAACACAAGAGTTTGTGGTGATTTTATAATTGGGGTGAGATAGTCACATGTTTCAATAGCAGAATAGATAAAAGACGTGCATGATATATCTTTATGCCAATCTGCAGCCCACAACCATGACTAGAGGGTGATGGAGGAGTTTTAAAACATTTCACTCGGAGAGTCTGTTGTCTTCTTGTGTCCTTGCTAGTAACTGGCCTAGTTTTATCTGTTCCTGCACTTCCGCGCAGATGCCTGGCATCGAGCCTCGGGGTGATAAAAATGTCTGCAGAAGGTAAGTGTTTATGGTGAAGATCCATAAGGTTAGCAGGATCAAAGCTCTGTTGAAAGGACATTAAGCAACGAAACAGGAATAATAAACAAAACAGCCAGTTAGTCATACAATCAGATTTATGACATCACAAAACCATGTCAGGGAGAGAGAGGCAGGTTTCTGTCGGGCTGTTCTTTATGGCTTTGCAGTCCAAAAAACAAGCCAGTTGAGTAAAAAGAACAATAGCAGCGAGGAAGGTTGGGAGGCGTTTTGAGATTTCAAGCCGTAAATATACAGTATACTGATTTGTTTTGTGCACTTTATATCGCCCTTTCTCACTGATTGGATGAAATCGTATTTGACTTTTTTTTATTTTTTTTATTCTCAATGAATTGCTGGGGTCTATTTTACGAGGGAAAGTATTTTAGCGTGAGACAAGAGCCTTCATGTACGGCTCAGGTCGGCTTCTCTCTGGTGCTCGTCAACCGGGAATGGCTGATTGAGTTGACGGTTTTAGCTGCGTAGGTTCACGAATGCCCCCTGATTCACCCATGCATGATTACAGAGGGGCAAGCTAAAGAATCCATTTGACTTTTTAGACCTGAGGGAAGGTAAACTAAATGTTTTTATTTTTTATTATGTGTTCACGTTCAAGTCAGGCTTCAGGAGTTTGGCTGCTTTATGAGCACTTGCCAAAGTGGTAAGACTTTTTTTTGTGTGTGTGGTGTGTGTGTGTGTGTGTGGTGTGTAGCCTGTAGGAGACCTGTGGGAGTGGTGTACCACCCGGGCCCGTCCTGTCCAGTCATTTGCTTGAGGCTACAGCTTTAAGTGGGAATTATTACTAGGGAGATAAGTATGGAGATAAGGCGGTCCTGGCCTACAGAGATGTATGAGGTGTCTGGGCACCGTGAGAGGTGCACCTGACCTGGAAATGAATGGTGTGAAGGTACAAGTGCAGCACATGCACCTCCTTTTTCATCCGGCGCTGTCTTGTAAGCGCAATGACCAGATCTTGACAGAGATTTTTGTGGGATTATAAGATTTCTTTCTGGTGTTTAGGTTAAAACATCACTCCAGCTATAAGGGATGAAGTGTGTTGAACTGTATGCTTTACTCATTAAATATCCAAAGTATGTGTGTGTTGATATTTTATTTGGACCCTTGACTTGAAACAGCTAATACTGTCCAAGTAATATCTCAAAATATTATAAAAGTATTGAGGTATTATATGTTCATGAAAAGTAATAACGAAATATTAATCTCGGGTCAAAAAATTATAGTATCCCAAAAAAGTCTGGTTTCAATACCTTCAGCAAAAAATAAAAAATACATAAACCTCCCTTGCCTAATGTGTTTGGTACAGTTCCTAAAATGTATATTACATCACTTTATAAAAGTAAAATCTAAACATTTAGTATGTTCAACTACAGCTGATTATGGAGTCTAAACACTTTATTTTCTTTCACAATAATTATGAACAAATGCACAATGAAGGAATAGGACTTTTTCTTCCTGTTTTTCCAGAAGAGAAAAGTGATTAGGTTGTAGTTTGACTAAGGTGTGTGGGTGAAGCATTCATTTTGCTTGGTATGTTAATTCACAGCCCCGGGGCCTGTAACAGCCGTCATTCTTTGAAGTGTCTCTTCTCCCGTCAGGTGAACTTGTGGCCCCGTAGCATGTTTATATATTAGACAATACCATGGATGAGATGACAAAGTTGACATGTAACAGGCTGTCAACGTTGAGGGCAGAGCCAAAACGCCAACAAAGTTCAGCTTTATATAAGATGACACTTACATGCCAGAGGAGTTTGCTCATTTGATGGCTGCCAAAAACTAAAAAGAAGCCAGACCAGATAATTATGATCTTACAGACAGTGAAAGCGAGGCAAAGTACTTAGAGGATCGTTTTCTATTTACCTAGCTATCATTATATTTTTTGACTTACAAATCCAAATCCATTTGATTCATTTAAATGAAAAATTCATTTAAAAAAAAAAAACTTGTTGTGTATCTGTGTCTGTGTTGCACGTTTTGGGCTGGTTAGCTAACTGTTACATTTCTTCTTATCTGCCAATATTGCTTTTTTTTGTTGCTTTTTTTTCCCACCAAAACTCTACTAAGAATCTTTGTCAGGCAGCCAATTAATGTCAAAAAAGGTCACCCGCTGTTATGATTTGAAGCGAGTACTGGTGGTTTGACCCACCGCACAAAGAGTTATAGGTGGCCGGTCAGCTTGTCAGTCAGGTTGGGTGGTTTTTTAATCATTTCATCTTTGCTGGGGGGCTCTCCTGAGACCCCTGCAACGTTTAGCAGTCTGCAGCTCAGGACCCCGGGGCTCGTCTAAGCTCTGCCTGTATCCGTGCTGCCATTATTAGCTCTGCTCTCCAGAGCACGCCGCTCATCTCTCCCCTGAGAGGGCGGCTGAGAAATGAAGCGAGCTGGCTGGGCGAGGCAGTGGAGGCTCAATAGCCCGACATGGAACAGTAATTACTCCATTGATATTCCTCACACAATAACACTGTCATCTCTCATTTGCATAACCTCGGCTCTGCTCGCCACAGCAGATGAATGCATATGATCTTGTCGGGAGGCTGCAGGAGTTTAGATGGCGTGTGAGTGGAGGGATTTTTCCCCTCCTTCTAGGTGCCAGTGTTGTTTCAAACATGCAGGATAAACTGTTTAATTGTAATTAAGTTGGCAGAGTGAAAGATGAATCCAGTGTTTCTACTGTTCTGTAGAGCTCTCTGGCTCAGCTGTCTTTGTGGTATTAGAACATAAACACAAAATGGAGAGCGCAGGCTGTGGTGGATCGGGTTTGTAACATTGTGTGTGCACGCGTGAGTCTGCCTGAGAGAATGAGATGTGTTGAGGGGGTGGGGTGTCAGCGGATGTCATAGGGCCCTGTCTCAGTCCTTGGTTAATGGCCATTGGTCATAGGCTGTCTCCGCTTTATTTCTTTTGCTCTCCTGCTCTATCCTTCCAGGTCTCCCACTGGAGCAGCGCCCTCAGGCAACCGCATCATTTATTGCTGTCAGGGAGTCACAGGGGAGAGGAGGGGGATGAGAAGAGAGGGGGAGAGGGGTGGTGCAAGGAGGAGGAGAGACAGGGAGAAGATGTGCTGCAGAGAGAAGCCAATGGAGGCGATGGGGAGAGGCAGGCACGCTAGACTGTCAAATCTCAGCCGTTGAATATTTAATGGAGCCTGGAGTGTTTATTTAGTTAGCCTGTCGATTTTTACCGCTCTGTCAATAGCGGCTCCGTGTAGCCTGCTGATGATCTTTAGTGTCTCTTCCCCCAGGAGAGGCCAGGCACTAATGCAATTATGGATTTTCCTGCACCGCAATGTGTTTGATATTTTTACTGATCTAATTTGCAATCTGGTAGTTTATTGTTTGGCATTTTAGTGGCGCTCAAGTGGCGAGGCAAATTTGATTTCCCCTCATAATTCTTATAACTTCATTAATGCTGTTAGCACATTGGCACAGATCTTAAATAAAGCTAGAGAATCATCGCATGGATGAATGCATTCCTCATTTTATTGTCTCCTTGCCCATTCTTTTTCTTTTTACTGATTCTGGTTCTAATTAAAAATCATCCTAGTGGTGTGCTGTCATTTGTGAAATATGAAATCATAATCTAATTTGAATGGCTCCCTTCATAGAGGCATGCATATTCAACCATACGCCCATATCTGTTGTGGGCAGGATGAACCGAATAAAAACAACTTTCTTTCAGTGGCATTCAGTATCCTCGGAGACAAATGAGCGTATTAGCAGCAGAGCAACAAACGTAACGGAGGCAAAGTAATGCGGGCGATTGTCTCGGAGAGAGACAGTGTGGCTCCACGTGTTCCTGTACAGCCGTAGGATTTCTAGCCCTATGACGGATGTGTTAGTTAGAGGGGCAGCATTAGCCGTAATGCTGTTAGCATGTAGCCGTGTGAGTGATGTGCTAGTTAGATGCCCAGCAGTAGAGCTAATGGTGTTAGCGTGTTGAGCCTTCAGAGGGATGCAATCGGTTAGGCTGTGATGGATGAGTGTCGTGCCGCAGAGGCCTGCAAGCCTCCTCATTCGCCAAGCTGTCAGCTTCTTAAGTGGACGTGCACAATTAGTACTGAAATCAGAGACCGCTTAATCTGATGGTAGGCTTTACATCCAGTAGGAAAAATGGCTCATCTAGCCGGTGGTGAGTGAATGATGGCCGCTTAAAGAAGCAATGTGAGAGAGAAGGCGCTGATACATATCTTTCTCATTCAGTGTTCCAGCAAATCTACAGTCAGTAGTACATGACGCTGAAACCTGTCTTGGTTGAGAAAGCATTGATAGAGGAGAGCTTTATTTCAAGAGCTTTATCCCACAACGTTTCAGATTAAAATTAAATTATCTTTGAAGGATCAAGTGATCTGTCGTCACGCCAGTTCTCTGCTGCTGAAAGACTGAATGACAGAAAGTTGCCGATTTGTGTCATAGAAAGCAGAACTCACCTGCTGGTTCAGGGCATGAAGGACGGGAACACTCAAACACCTGCGAGCACGGCACATATTCTCGCATCATTGAGTTTCCAAAATAAACAGAGCACATGTCAAAGGCGGAGGTAGTAAAGCGCTGCCTCTATGATCTACTAAAGGTCAACAAACCTGTTTTCATTTGGCCCGGTGCTGTGCACATACCTGTCATTACTCTCCAGGTTACCGGCTTGAGTGACCTGTTGCTGTATGACAGCAACCAAACAAATTACATGATTGCAGGTTTTAATCATCTTTTATAAATGTTACATCTTTTACAAACTTTTTGTCATGATTACTCTCCAGTCATTCAGAGAATTACAAGTGATGTTGTTCCACAGGATGTACTACTACTACTACTATTAATAATAAAAACTTTATTTATATAGCACCTTTTAACTCAAGGAACACAATAATGAAATAAATACAAATACAAAATAAAGCAGAACAGACAAATTAAAATAGGGGAACCAAAGAACTGCATAAAAAGGACAACATCACTTAAAAGCAGTTCTATAAAAATGGGTTTTAATAAGTTCCTGTAATTTATTTGATGAGAAACAATAGAAAACACGTTGCTTTATTTGTAGTTAAGCCTGTAGATGCCTCTGTTAAGGCTCATTTGAACACATGCTTTTATTTATTTAAACAGTTCTCTTGACAGCAAATATCCCCTCTTTAATTGAGGACTGTCATCGAATCAGCTGCAACTCTCACTCCTTCCTCTCTTCGCATTGCTTGTGGTTTCAGAAGGAACGCAGACCCTCTCGGCCACATCTTAATGATGGGAGAGGAGTGAGACATGTTTGCACTCCAGCCATGTATACATTTAATTGTCCTTATCAGCTGAGAAGACAGGGGGAGCGAGGCCGAGGAGGAGCAGGAAATGTCATTTCTCTGTAATAGTTTATGATTCATCCCTCCACCTTTGACTAAATAATGAGGGATGACAATTAGAGCGAGCCATGAGAGTAGGAATCAAAGGGTTGAGATTCCCCTTGGCAGAGTCGGGCCTGTCTGACTGTGCTCCCAGCAAACTGGATCCAGATGTCCGAGGGTCTGTGCTGCCATAGGCTGCTGCTCTGCTGCTGCCGTCACACAACAGGCTCTTTCTGCCAGCCAGCAGCTAGCCAGCCAATCTCTCAACCTCCATGCTTGCAAACATGACAGGAGACTGGGAGACAGACAGACATAATGGAGAGCCTGGGACAGAGGCCCCAGCTCCAAATAAATAATTCTAGCTTACGGCCCTTGCAGAGCCAAGGCTGCAAAAGTATAATTTCTTTGCATGCTGTGATATATCTAACCCTCGACCCGTGTCTCTATCCTCTCTTTTTTCCCTCGTCCCTTAGATTCTATCTCTTAACTGCTTACCATGCTGGCAAAAAAACTAAACTCTGCTACGAATGTAAATACGATTTTAGTAGGTCTCATATATTTGCAGTTTGGCAAGAGTGCCAAAAAGATATAACATGTATTTATTTATTTATTGGTGCATTGATTATCATCCAACTTTCTTTCAAGCCCATAGGTCGCGTGCGATTTGATGTGTCTCTTGTGGAGAAGATGAGGGGGTGAAGTCGCGGGGGGGTCGGGTGTTTGTCACTCAGATCGGCGGCTGATCAATGGTCCGGTGTGGCAAAGAAAGGCCAGCAGAGCGCTATTGATATTTTTACAAATTAGCCCTGATGACGGCAGGTGTGATTGTGAAGCGAGGCTCTGGGGTCAGCTCGTCATATGGTGCTAACAGACACGATATTGCTGCGTGTCCTGATCTCTCCATTCCCTCACAATGGCATTAGGGGCACCCCAGGGAAATAAAGAGTCCCACTCCCCTATCCCCAGTGCTCTTCAAATTAACTCCCCAGAAGGTTAAGCTCCCTGATTCATAATTATTCAAGGCCCACCACCAACACCACCCTCTCCACATCCACTTCCCAAATCTCTCTCTCTCTCTCTCTCTCTCCTCTCTCTCTCTGCCACTTCTTCTGAGTGGCAACTTGGCTTTTTGTGGGAAAGCCCAGGAATTAGATTATCTTAAGCCTGACCTGAGAACGTACAGCCAGATGACGGGAGCGGGATTGGACTTGATCTCTGCCTGTCTAGCTGTCTCTCTATTCAATCTAGCTGTCTGTCTCTCATTTGGTGTGTTATTGCTTGTGAGAGTCCCTATGGATGAGACATTTTCTAGCCGCAGCTATTCTACAATTGCATATATAGCTCTCCGAGGAGCGGCCAGTGTCAAGAGTACATCTCACTTGCATGGACATGATTTGAATGATACGAGGTGCTATTGGCCTTCAGTTCTCCCTTAGAGGGCTTGTGACATTGAATATGTGCCACCATTAAACAAAACATAGTGACTGTTAAGAAAAGAAAGAAGCACAAAGGCTTTCCTAAAACTGTAGAAGCAATGACTAAAACCGTCTAATACGCTCACATGATTGCAGTTTGAGGTTCTTTCCTCTTAGGGTATTATTTTTTCTTAATATCTATGATCTTTAAAGGAATGTTGGCGGTTGAAAGCAATGCACTCTGCTGCTTTTAAAAGCACTTCCATTTAAAATAAAATGGACCAGGATTATCCATGGTTTTTAAGGAATTAGCTTTTTTTTCTGAGTTTACTTAAATCTCACAGTCAAGAAAGAGAACAAGAGTGTTTATAAAGAAGAGAAGGTGGGATGCACGTGTACATTAAATCCAAAGTATTCTATCAATCTGAAAAAGAGTCCTGTGTGAAAGTGACTCCCAAAATGCCACAAAAGAAGGCTTTTAACCTCAGTGGTTGGATTTCCACCTGCTGGAATTACCCTAGAGTAGCACTGCTGAAGCTACGTAAAATCAAACCGTTAATAGTTTGTCACACTTCTCAATCATTGTGGGTCTTCCGTGGAGGAGCTGTGTGCCTCCAAAGTCAATTGGGTTCCTCTGGAGGCCGAGATAATGTAATGAGGGACCACTCCGACTGAGGGCTGGGCTCCTTTCGTCACAATCACATAATTAATCTCCTGATTCCACCACTCACCATGTCATGACAGATACGTTTGTGTTTGGTGCATAATGGTGAAGTGTTCTGTGCTTCCCGCATGCCTTCGTTTTGGAAAACGGTTATAAAGCCCATTCCTTTACAGTCCGCTGAGGGTTACATACAGAACAACATTCCCTTTGGGCCCTATTAGGAGACAAAGAGAAACACACACACACACACTTCTCAAGCAGGTACCCTAATAATATGTTAGCAATTTAGATAATGACTGGGAGTGAGATAAACTGAAGTGTGTATTACAGGTAATTGGATCTGCAGTGTTGTTGGCTACCTAAGCATCTATGGGCGTGAGCAGGTTCTTCGACTTACAAGGAACTCTAGGAGATGGACTGCCAATGATAAGTAGTGTAAGGCTTTCCAGCATAGCCGTAATAATGGCCGATTTCAGTTATTTTAGAAAGAGATATTATCCTCCCACACCCACCGACGTCATCAGAGCCAGAAGCAAATCGAGAACTGGCTGTGGATATCTGGCTCTGGACAAGGCAGACTTTACATCATTTCTCCCTCAGATCCCCGGCGCTCGCGAGCACGTCCAGTTAGTCCGTAGGATGACAATACAACACCCGAGGCTGTCAGAATGATCAAGTTGAGAGAGGTTTTTTTTTTTTTTCTCTAAGGTGAAGCCTAGAAAAGTTGGAGCCATAATGAGAGTTGTCAAGCCTGGGAGGTGAAGCGCAGAGTATAGCAGGCGGTGGGAGCAACTACAGGATGCCTTTGGGGGCCTGGTGGGCTGGAGCTTCTTGGCCTTTAAAGAGATTACCTTGGCAGTGTAAGGAGCAGGTCTACCCCAGAGGCTTTAGGGGAAGATAGGCCAAGCAGGCCCATTACCATACTGCAGAGGACCCTCACAAGCTTCATTAATAATCTGATGATGAATCACTTACTTTAATTGGACCTTTATAGCTGTTTTCCTTAATCCCTAGTACCAATCTTCTCAACTCTGTTTTTAATTGGCTGGTAGTTTGTTTTTATGTCATGCAATAATCATATTTTTAAATGATTAAGTTTTTGTTACTTATTTCATGAAAGATGGGGTAGATAAATAGTCATTGTGACGACTCTTGAAACAAAGGGTTTCTTTTTTCTCCAAATGCTGAATTTGCAGTTGATCCGATGTCCTTATGGTTCAAGGTAGTGCCAGTTTTAAGACTACACACAGGGTCAGATTTCTCCCACTCTTAATTAGATCAGGGATTGTCTAATTAAATCAAATTCATTATCCACAGCTCTAGAAAATCAAGAGGCTCTATTGGAAATAAGGTTAGGCTCCCCTCATCCATCATGCCTTAACTAACCAATTTACAGGCCAGCCTTTTGCATGAGGCATTATTACCTTGTCATAACGTTACCTTTAAAAACCTTGAATCAAGCTGTGATATGCTAAGCTTTTATCACATTAGTTTGTGCTACTGTGTCAGCCTCTTTCTGCCTAAGATAAAGGAGGATCTGAATAATTATGTTAGCCACATAAAGCGGAGACAGTGCAAACGACTGCTATTTAAAGCTGGCTGATAATTCTGTACAATTAAGACATAGTACAGGTACTCACACAGCAGAAAAATCAAGAGCTTTTCTGTGGTGAAACAATGAAAGAACCCAAAACATTTTTTAAAGAAGCAAAAGAGGTTCCACAGAAAAATGACTCGCATCACTTTCTGAATAGCGTTAACACTTGGCCACAATGTCTCATTCCTGCAGCTGTGAGTCACGAATCACTCTGCATCTATTGTCTAGCAAACACAAAAAAACTACCATCATAATTATTCTGAGCTCAGCTGATCTATCTAAGCAGACATTCATCATATGGTTTGTGTTTGATATTACTGATGCAGAAAGTGATTACAATTCGGTATTTTAATAAAGCACTGTTTCGATCTTTGCATATTTGTATCTTATTAGCCCGGGTTTAGCATGTGAATAGTATGGTAAAGATGTGAGAATGCTGGTGCTTAGAATTTATAACAGTCCACCATAGGGCCACAAGACCTTTAAATTCTGCACGGTGGTTAAGCCATATTCTGAAACACACGAGGCCTGTCCTCTGATCTGTGTTGGAAAGTGAATTAGTAAGCTCCATTCTAAAGCCAGTGATAGCAATGGGCCGAGAGCAGTGATTTGTTGGCAGTGTATATTACAGCCCACGGTCAGCGAGGGAGGGAGGGATCAGAGAAGCGTGTGTGTGTGTGAGGCATTGGACAGGGGGCCTTATCACTCAGTGTTTACTCACAGTAAATTGAGTTGAAATAATAGTCTTTCTCTGAGGCTAAACAATGGAGCAGGCTGCAGGCCGAGGGCCCAGGCTGGTGCAGAGCTGGTCTGCGCCACTTCAAAATGAAAGGCTGAGCCCGGGGCCATGGGGAGGGAGGAGCAGTGGGAGGGGGGAGCCTTTATGTGGACGGCTACACCAGTCACGGAGCAGACACCCCTCTGACAGGCACCTGGGTAGGGACAACGGGGATAGAGGAGCGTGGAGCTGGTAGGGGGATGGAGTGATGAGGCCTCGGGGCTCTGTCATTAGGTTGGTGGTGGAAAGGAAGATGACTGCCCCGAGGACAGAGGAGCGACAGGTCCCGGTGGGACGGCGGCCGCAACCTCTCATTCCCCCGGGTCTGCACTGGGACTGGTGGGACGTGTCAGTCTGTTAGCCCCCCCAGCTTCAACACGCTCACATAACCTCTGGCTATGTGTGAGCTCCGGAGTCTAACCTGCAGAGAGAGAGAGAGAGTGTGTGTGTGTGTGTGTGTGTGTGTGTGAGTCACAGAGAGGCAGGCTGAAAGAGAGAGACATGGAGAAGCATATCCATGTAGTGCACAGACCCTCCTATGCCATTGTTTCTGCCTGTGTGCGTTTCAGCTGCACCTCAGCGTTGCCTCTTCCCCTTCATTTATCATTCTGCAACATAAAGTGCTGCCACAGCATTATAGAAACAGCTGCTTTTTTCAGACAGCCGCAGAGAATGGGGCTGCTCCCCGGCACACAAAGACACTCCTGGACCTAAAGAGAGTGTAAAATTGGTTTGTGAATACAAACCTTTTTCCTTGCTGAGAGGGCTGACCACGGGTGTCACTGCGGCGGGAGACATTGTCATCGCCTCTGAAGACAAATAAGCATCCATATCGGCCCGATCATGTGTACAATGAGTGGCAGAGGCACCAGTGAGGTTGGCCTTGTTCACAGCCAAATATGCATAACTACAGCTGCGGCCGCATCACCCTCCTTTGATAATTCATATCGGGACCTTTAACCAGGCCTTATATGTATGAGTCATCCGAGTCGAGGCACCTGTACGGCTGTGGGCGTCACGACAATTGCAATGTCTATTTATTGAGTAACAAGCTAAAGCACAGGGAAAACAAACTGTCAGTGCTCTGTTAGCGGTCATAATATAGTCACTAAAGGGCCATAGCAAGATCACTGAGCTGGCTCAAAGTAAGCACCGCAGGGCCATGCAGATACACTGTCGGTTGGGGTTGCTTCACCATTCCATTTTATGCCTTAGAGGTACCACGTGGAGAAAAGGAATTTTGCCCAACCTGTTCTCTTCTTGTTGGAGAGATGAGATTTTATTCTCTGACAATCGCATGACAGAGAAACACTCGCGCACGGTGTGCGTGGTGTGTGGGAAAGACAGACAAAAGTAGAGAGAAAGGGCATCAGACGACTCCTCTGCCAGACCTCCTGGGGCAAAATACATGCTTAAAAGCTTTCAGACATGAACTAAATAGTTTCACAATAACATTAGCTGCTACGATGGAAAGATAATTTTCCCTTTCAAGATTAAACACACATACAAAATACAGGTTGCAGCAAGTCCAGCCAATTAATTTATTGTTAATTTTGTACCTTGTGTGAAATGTTTAGATAACAATGATGAAATTATCAACAGAAACACTCTGTGCTGCAGGTGTTTATCTTTATTATTAAAGATAATACAAAGACTAAAAGATTGCAATCTTGTTCTTTATAGTTCAGATGTAACAATGTAACAATCTTACATCTCCGAGGATGCCTAACCATACGAATAAAAATGTTTTTGCAAAAATAAATGACAAGTAGCAACATAAATATACATTTAGCCAGCAGATGATTCTGCATTAAATTTGCTGATTTGATTTGTTGAATTTGTGAACAGGTCTGTCTTGGCAAGTGATGGATGAAGTCTTCAGTTCCTTTTGTTTAATAAAAGTAATGTGTTAAATTCTCCATTATCGGTAACGGGTCTTGCTTTCAAAATTTAAAAAATCTAACATTAAAAAAACTCTTATTCTAAAATATAACTCATGTTGGTGTTCTACCTTTATACATTATATTATTTGATTAGTGGTAGTTTGTTACTGTTCTTGGAAATGGTTTATATATAAATTATTAATCTTTAACTATTGCTAGCATATTCAATGTAATGCCAGAATACTTCAATGTTCCTTGAAGCACAGAAGTAAATGTATTTAGTTATTTTTGCACAAATATTAATTTATAGCTAACAATAGATGTAACACAACACCATTTTATTTCTTTATATTTAAGATTCAACAGCTCTTGCATCTGTGGGTATGTGATAATATAGAAATGGAAACCATGTGTGAATTGAATCATATAAACTCCACGTAGCAGAAATCAGTGTCTAATATTAATCAATATTACCGCAGTTAAACTCTTAGTAGCTCCCTTAATGTACTCTACATAAAATATAAGTAAATTGCGGTACATTTAATTGAATTACTTTTAACAACAGATAGTTTGCATTCCTTTCTGTATTTAAAAAAACTCTCTACTTTAATGGTATTGTGTCAGAAGTAACTGAGTGACCCATGGTAGATAAATAGAGGTGCACACAATGTGATTCATTAAGTAGAGCTTTGATCATTTTTTCATTCTTCTAATACAAATTCATCACTTTTATGTGTGACTCGCTCAGCCAGACACTCTTAAAAACAACCAAATGGGAAAGAATGTGTTTTAAAAAAAAAATGATGATTATGATGGCAAAATGACCTTTCATTCCCTGTCGACCCAAAGATCCCTGGAATGTGTTGGTGGTCTCAATAATGTAGCGGATGGTCTTTAGTGAAACAGCAGGTTTTGGTTTGCTCTGGCGGTGTATGTGCGCCCCTCTGTCTGTTTGACACATTCCAACACTGCACCCCTCTCCTAGGCTCCTAACTACCAGCCAGTCGCCATGGTTACAGCCATACATCCATGCCAGCCCCTCGCACTCAAAGACATATTTGTTTGGCTAGTGTAGCTACGTTCCTGACAAAAAAAACACAGCTTTTTAGCATAACAACCTGCTAATCTTGGGATTTAGCTCTTTGAAGAGGATTGCTGATCAGAAATTCAAATATATTATTTGAATGCTAATCTGAATGTTAATCCCTGGCCCCCGGGTCTTAAAGCATCCTGTCTTTCAATAACAATGTTTATTTTTCATTTGCTTTCCCTTTTTCATTTTCTCTCACCATCCCCCTTCTCCCCCAACCCTTATTTAGCGCTATTCCACCAAGGATATCAAGGATGGACTCATATTTTAAAGTATGTGGCTATTTAAGAGCATCAATGATTCGGATGCTCCTATAGACGTGGATTATTACAATTGGTTTTGATGAGAATTTAAGTTGGTGGGGAAGGTTGCCCTGGGTGAAATTATTGGTATTGATCCCACTTAATTGATGCATGCTATCGCCATCGTATTTTCAAGATCAGCTGTCAGCTGTTTCTAATTTTAAACTTTTGCTCAGTATTTTCATTATAAATTGAGATAATGTTTTGTCCATCTGTCGTGAAAAAAACAGGCTATTTCTGTTCTATTTTGGCACCATCTTCATTGTAGTTATTGTCTATTTCCTCTCAAGTCGCTTTGCTATTTCCCTCGATGTTATCTGCACCACTATGTATCTGTGTGGTTGATTGTTGAGATGAGTGGGTGGCTGATGTGGGTGTTCTATAAATTAAGTTTTAGTGCAGATAAATAAATGCCAAGAAAAAAAAGGACAAGATAATGAAAGGCAGACCAGACCAAAACATATACATCCTTAGAAAAACGACTACTGCTTATTGACTTATCTGAGTAGTTAACATGGTGTACATTACTCTATAATTGTTCACTGTATATCCTCATCCAGTCAGCAGACTTTACCCGGCCTGGTCTTCTTTCTTTTGTCTTGGTTAAGATGCAGAGACAGAGAATCAAAAAGGGCAGCAGGATCACAAATGCATGAATCTGGATCTTGTGAACAACGTCTAATTCTAGTTGCCTCACATGCTGTCACCCCCCCAAACTAATTTTGGGCTTAGACTGAATCTCTGTTAAATAAACAGATCCCCCTCATCCAACATCCTCCATCACAATGATCTCCAGATCATCTCTGCCCATTAAAACCTGGGCAAACACTTTACTTCACACCAATATACTTAAGATTGGAGGAAGAGAAAAAAGGGGAAGACACACAAGGGCTTTTTCCAGTCTTTCCCAGATTGTCTCTCTTTCCTCCTTTGCTACCTATTAATCCAGTATCTTTCAGCCCTAGTAAACTCCTCAAGATGGACATTGCTTGGTTCAGGGTGGAATGGGGTCAAGCTCCAATGGCCTCTGCACAGAGCTGTGGAATTTTTCATTAGTGCACAGCTGGGTCACAAGTGGCTCCAAAGCCGTCTTAATATTGTGTAGGCCCACAGATTAGGAGTGGAGAAAAGAAGCCAAAGCGTGATGCTCTCCACCAGACCCTGTCTTTGCATATTTGCAGACTTGTGCTTTAGAGCACCTCATATTACTGTTTGTTTATTTCTTAGACCCAGAACCTCTGGGTCAATAGTAATTATAAGGCCCTCCAATCCAAATGTTGTTTTTTAACCATTCCAGCTCTGAATCTAGAAAGATGAGTCCATCTATTTTCTTACAATAACGAAAGTAAAGTATGATACTTTACTCTTTACTCTTCATCAATTCATCTAGTTTTTGGAACTTATTTTTATTTGGACATGAGACCACAACTGTTCTTATTTCCCCATGAGCGTCATGATTTCTATTCTAGTCTCATTCGAAAAATAATTCTAATTTAAGATAAACCTTGTGTATCTGGGGGACAGTTAGTCAGCACTAGCTGTATAACATGTGATAGCCATTACACTTATTATTGTAGCCATCCCTCTCCACTCTCCCAGCTCTTCCAGAAGGCAGCAATCACTCACTGTGGCTCGTTGAGGCGGGTCGAGCCCTTAATGGTGGGCTCTGCTCCACCTCACGCAGGGTTAGCTCAGAAGGACAGAGACCCAGTGATGGAAAACATATAAAGAAATATATCAAATGGGCGCAGATGATTTTACAGGTGCTTTAACGGGAAGGATAGTGAAGTTCTTGGCGTTTTGCTTTAGAGGCAACCGTGTTGTAAACATGTCACATCTCCAGCGGCGACGGTCCTAACAAACCGCTTCACTTACCGGAGTGACAAAAAGCAGAGCTGAGCACTTTATAACAGCCCTGTAATTTACAGACTTTTCAGTTATTTGTTCAAGGATCAACTCCACTTTGGGAACAGGTAAAAAAAAATAATACAAATAAGCAGAAAAAAAAAGCTGTAATAGAAATACATAAATCCCCCCCCCCCCCCCCCCCCCCCTTCACCCCCGATGCTGTTGCCCAGAGTATTGTTTGTTGTGAGCTTTAAAAACTGAGCCTAAATGCAATGTTTTACTCATTTTACATACTCAGGAACACCAGCTGTCCAAACAGCATCATGTGTGCTGCCTGCTTACTCTTGTATTTAGATGTGTACTTAGCCTCCTCTGCTGCCCAATACACTGTCCTTTTCACTCCATGAGCTTTGTTCTACCTGTGTGGCTGGGGAGGATTATTTCCATGCTGTTTTCCTAGTGACTCATTAGCAGATACATTGGTCGCTTGATGCTGCGAGACAATTCTCGGCATACCGCTGTTGCTCTTGGAGCTTCGTATTGAACATGCAGTGGGGGACTGTATGTAGCCTTATCACATATATTTGTCGTATTTCATATAGTTATAATGCAGCATCAGTTACACCCCATCTCGTAGTTGCTGGAGTCAAAAATGATGAAAGGTGTATATGCACAGTATTTGCATGTGTTTTATGCGTGTACAGTCGATCAGAATGCACATGAGCGCCTCATCCTCTCCAAACTGTACTACTAGTGTTGAGTAATCTGGGAAACACAGCCTGTTGGAATGAGATCATTTGAATGACGACTTAAGGGTTAGAGGATTTCTTTGTGCAGCTGTGCGGTATAGCGTTATGTACAGATATGCCTGGGATGTCTGTCTGGCCGGGGACTCGTCTGAGCACATTCCTGCACATAGGAGCTCATGCTGCCATAGAAATAAAGTAGCCATATTTATTTTCACAATAACGGACGTGTGGGATACGAACCTGTAAGCACCTCGCTCCAGACTAACTGTAACCAGCGTCTTTTTACAGATTCACCATAGTTCTGCTCAGCAGCTATTACTAAGTGTGTTCCCTCTGAGATAGAGGGCAGGTGCGTATGCAAACACTACCACACCGAGCACGTCTCCACTATCCTCTTTGCTATGCAAAGTGCAATCAGCTCGTCTCATTCCTCCCCTGTGAGCTCGCAGGCAGCCAGTTGTTGTGCTTCAGTGCGGGGAACAAGCAGAACCCTGTGGCCAGAGCTGCGTGATGAAGAAGGCACCTTTGGGCCATTAGTGGTGTACACATCTCCCGTTAATGTGTTTTACTTTTACCTGCTGGGAGTTTAATTAAAAAACAAAGAGCCTCAATTTAAAGGCCATTATTATGCTAATGTAGTAAGCACCGGATGGTGATTAAGCAGCTTTTAGAGCTGACTGGAGCTGACCCTTGGGAGCAAAAGGATGGCACTTTTTATTTTGCTTCATTACTCTCCATGAATCTATGCTCCAAAGAGAAATGCTGATTCTATGAAACAGGGTCAGCTACTGAGATCATTTGAGACAGCATTATCGGCCACACTTTCTTCTACCGTGCAATTCACGCAGTCCAAAAGTTTGTTTTAACCTTGTAGATAAAGAATGAATCAGGATATGCTCCAGCTGCTTTTATTTACACATGCACATCTATTGTGTTAAAGGGAAACCTTTGGAATCTACTTTTATCATCCGTCCCTCTGCAAGCAATCAAACACTTGTATTAGTGAAGTTCAGATTGCTATTTTTAAACCAGTGTCGTCAGCGTCTAAGCCAGCAGCCCATACATAAAGTCATTTTCATGATGTTGAAAAGGTTTGCCTTAACATCTGGGCATCAAATGTTTTTCTCTTGAACTGACGCTTTTGATACCTTTTGATACCTTTTTTCACATGCTAAGACGTACTTCACGAGTAGCTGAGAAGTGGCTGTTTAACAGTTCAAAGACTTCTGCTGCTTCTCCCTCACGTAGATTGTTGCATTTCCAGACAAGAAAATGTGGACAATTAATTAGCTATTAATTAATTTGCGTTAAAATTACTTTGAGGTATATGAAAATATGAAGGCAATAGTTGTAGACATTGAGAAATATGCGTTATTGCTGTGAATAAGATGAGATCACTGTTCTATCTTGTTGGTAAATATTTGTCTGCGGCCAGCAGACAGTTAGCTTAGCTTAGTTTAGCTTAATTTAGATACTGGAAACCGGGTACAAACATGACAAAATGCTTACACCCACACCTCTAAAGCTCAAGAATGAACATGTTTAATCATTATTTCATGCTGGTAGGCACATTGCGTTAGCTTCAGACAATGCCAGAATCGACTGTGGCCAGTGGCCATATTTTCAGCCAACAGATATGACAACGGTATCCCTCGTATCATCCAATTCTTGGCAATAATGTGAATGAGAGTATTTCCTCAAGCCGCTAACTATTCTGTTAACACTCACATTTGCTTTGAAAGCAAAGCAACCAGGAAATGTCTTGGTCAGCAGCCTGATTCGAGATAAGGCCACTAAATCAGGAAGTATCAAGCGTGCGCAGTTGACCGATTGCTCAACATGCCCTTCGTCTTGCCCGGAGGCCCTTTTCTGACCTGCCTCCCGGGCCTCATCTCTCACCTCGGCCCTGATTGGCATGGCCACAGGTTTCCTGCTCAAACACAAGAGCCCATCTTCAAAGTAATAGCTTACAGCTGCTGCCTGGATAATCCTCATCCCCTCTGTCTTTGAAGGGATGCGGTGACATAATAGCCCGGGCTATTCTTCCCTAAATTGTTATGGTGTTTCTCCGAGTGTTGTTCAATAGCGAAAGGGGAGGTGAGACTGTTGCACGTGTTGCTAAATGTAGCATGATTATCAAGCGCCATAAGCAGCTCCATACTCTCCCACCCCACCTCTGCTCTCTCTTATTCTTCTGGGTTTCTTTTATCCCGCCCAGTCCTCCTGATGCTTATCACTGCGGCAGAAGCATTAAATGTAATGTCTGAAGAAGGGAAATCATTGGCAACATGTGGAGAGAGCTTAAGATGTTGTCACACTTTAAGTTGCCTATAATCTGTTCAAAGGGAGAGTGCATAGTTCTCCAAAGTGCCTGGAAAAAGGGGGGAAGAAGAGTAGCATAGAGGCCGAAGTCTCTCAGCTACACTTGGCTCGGCTGAAGTGTTCATCAGACAAAACAACTGCAAGTCCCTGATGGATTCTGTCTTCTTCATAATGCTATTTTTTTTTGTTATTGTCTGTGTTTTTCTGCATTTGCTAAAAACACACCGTGTGTGGTGTTACAAGCCTCGACAGTGTGATAATCTGTCATGGAGAGGAAGAGAGAACTATAGATAACGTAAGAAAGAACAGACAAGGGATTACAAGCATATGGACACAGGATTAAAAAGAGGGATGTAATGGTTCCTCTGGAGGTATGGTATGTGCTGAGATGGGCTCTTTTTCTTCTTATATACGAGTCCAGTTCTGGGGAGGCCTTGGGTAAATATTGACATTTCTCTCTGCTTGAGATGCGGCCATTGATCCACACAGGAGGAGTCTCATCACTTGATCTGTGCGCTCAGGTGTGGGAGGAGGAAAAAGCGAGAGCTGGAGATGTGGGTTGTCATGCTGGTGGTCTTCTTTGTGGTGTCTTTTATACACAGACTAGCTTAAAGGAGTTGAGCAGCTTGCCACTGCCACACTGGGAGTCATGTTACCCAAGCAGCTGAATGTCCAGAAAGTGGATTTGGGGTGAATACAGGTCTTAGTGTGATAGGTCACTGGGATCAAGTAGAGGCAGAACGTGGTAAATGATCACCTAAATCACTTTAAGTCTGATTCCACTCACAAATACAGCACTTAGATATCTTTAGTATACCAGTAGAGTTTAACAGAGAGCTGTGAAGTCTCCCCTTCCGCTATGGTTATTGTTTTTCTAAATATATATACATATATATGTAAAATCATCATTTACATCGTCTCCTCTTGGCCCACTGGCCTGGTCCTCAAACCACTAATCAGGTAATGTTGGGGAGGTTGAATGGCGTGCCTCCCCCTGGTCAACCTTCACTGCTCACACAGTGGTGTTGTTTTAAAGAGCATTCTTTAGCAGCTGAACTTGGAAAGGTATTAAAGTGGGATTAGGCTCCTCCACAATCCACTGCTTGTGTCATTCAGGGAGTTTGTGTTCTCCTCTCCCCACTGCCACCTCCCTACTCCTCCTCTGTTTGATTGTGGCTAGCCGCAGGAGTGGGACTGACTGTGCCTTTCAAAGGAGAGGGGTAGGGTTAAATCCCTAGTCCACTGCTCCCTGCTAATTCTCCTTGTTCCTTAGAGAAGGATTTACTTCTGCTGCCAGCTTCTCAAAGGCCTTCTCTGCCCATCCGAAAAGTCGCCGTTGCCTTCCTGTGGAGGTGTGGTTGCCATAGAAGGGGCGTCATGCATGGCTATTCCATCTGAACCCCGCTGATAATGGGGACCGGGGACTGAAAACAGGCAGAAAGTCCGGATTAGACCCGAGGACAAAGCAGGACAGGAAGATTCCAGAAGGGACGAATAGGAATTACAGCAGCAAAAATAATGCAAAGTGACAGAGAGGGGAAATAGAAAAATAATGGCTTACAAGATTAGACGCGGCGAGGAGAAAGAAGAAAGGAAAGAGTGCTGAATGAGAATGTTTTCATCTAGATGAGAAGATTTGAGAGAGCGGTCGTAGGTGAATGCGGAGCCCTGGACGTATCAAAACCGCGTTAACAAGTCATTTCCTCAACTTTTTCCTCTCTTTCTGAGCCCTAAGCCGGCAATCATTAGCTAAACATTAGAGTTAGAGCTGGGAACTTGTCTTGACAGATTCATCACCTCTTTTCCCTGATCCCAGCATGTTACACACTAATCCCCCTAAAAACTAGAAACAAGTCCCAGAATATTCAGGTTATCTCTACAAGAGTGTGTCCAAGATTTCCTTTTTTAGTTTTCAAGGTTTTTTTTGCAGATTTTTTTTATTAGTAGTGTGGTTTCTTTCCTTTTGTTTTTTAGCGTCCAAACTTGGAGGTTTGTTTAGAAGACCGATTCAGGTTGGCAGGCCACTTAAACTAGAACCCTGCTTGTTTGAGAAACATGCCAACATTTCTTTTTCAAGGGATTATCCTTGAGTTTTTTTTCCATAGTTGAATAATAATCTTCTTAACTTATTGTAATAAATGAAAGATTAAAGGATTTTATGAACCCTGGGAGTGCCAGCTTCTGATATCTCTGTTGTTTTGCTCCTGCATGATGGTAGAAATTTGTTTTTCAGTGCCAGATGCAGGTGATGATCATAATAAAAGGATCTAGTACAATAATCTTTCAATTGATGGGATGTAATTAGGATAACATAAACTTAAATGGTGACCTGATGAGCAGAAGGGAAGCAATTATTTTAGAGCGCTGCATAGACAACAACATAAACAACACTATCCTGTTTCCAGCGTGCATACAGCTGCTCACACACATGCACTTACACGTATGAACACACACACGGTATCAGTACTCAATCAGCACCTATAACAACATTACCATAACAAAACCATCCTTTAGTTTCCCTCCGCTCATATTTACACAATATATTCATCACTATCGCTCATCCCCATCCTGAACCAGCAGATGATGTCAATTGCTCCTCTTGCTTCCTCCCTGCCTTGCACAATGAAATAGATGTTCACCACAAATAGATAGGCGGTTGCCAGCTGTCTTCCAGACCAGGGCAAACAAAGAGGCCACTAATAAATCCAGCTTTACGGCTGGACAAGATCAACCACACTCCCTGCCTTCTTGCTTTATTTAATGTGGCTTCTTCTGAACAACAGAGAACAAATTAAATGCCTCTCAGTCACCAATAAAACAATGCAAACATCTTCCTGAAAGGATATAAAAGAAGATGGAGGTGTTGTCGAAGAAATGGTGATAGAGGCAGTGTTGTACCACAGAGGCTTGATATTAGACGGTACGATGAAATATGAACAGACCAGAGGGCAGCCCAGTAGTCAGCAATGAAGCATGGTCTCTGATATGGTATCTGATGCATATAGAGTGTCGTGGATAGGAGAGAAACGTGTAGATTGTCAGCAAAGGCTTGATTGGGATTATCAGGTTTCGGGAATCACTGCACTAGAACATGATCCAGCCTCTCTTTTAGATTTGTGAGGAGGTTTGGGTGCCCATGACTGAGCTTGTATGGAATTACGCAGCGCCGAGCCCAAAACCCTAGAAATTTTAACAGATGAGTTGCTGCCAAAAGGAGTCACCTCATTGACTGCCTGCAGGATCAGCAAGCCAACTTGACTCTTTATGCGCAACTCCAAAATAGCCACGGGACAAAATAAATTCACAGGAACAATGCGTTATATGGCTTATCATTTCTGCTTTGCATTTGAGAGATACAGAGTGTGTTGTTTCTTTTCTTAAGAGACATAGTCTCATTTTAAAGCGATCCTCTGTTACTTTTGCTGAACAGCAGCCATTGTGGTGACAAAGAGCAATTGTAGGATATTGAAAAGTGCTCAAATATAGTATAATAGTACAAAGAAGATAAGAGTATTGATGTTACAGTTGCATTATCTATAAAGTTTCCTAACATGAGCCACTATACGTGACATTTCATACGAGACCAAGGACGGTTGTAGCAACAAAACCACATCATTTCCTGATGTGAGCCAGGGTGTACTTTGTATTTCTTATGAATTAAAACTTTCATATGCAAAATAATAAATGCTCTATTTCTTCTTTCAGAGGAAGGTTTTCTTTAAACAACGCCATTTGTTGTGTCCTCAGCACACCTGTAATCATTCTTTCTCTCGTGTTTTACAGATTGTTTGCTACCAAGTGCAGCGGCTGCATGGAAAAAATTGCCCCCACAGAGTTTGTGATGCGCGCCCTGGAGTGCGTCTACCACCTGAACTGCTTCTGCTGCTGCGTGTGCGACCGGCAGCTGAGGAAGGGCGACGAGTTTGTCCTGAAGGAGGGTCAGCTGCTGTGCAAGATCGACTATGAGAGGGAGAAGGACTTACTCAGCTCGGTTAGCCCGGATGACTCAGACTCAGGTGAGCCCTCCGCACCCTCTCACACGAGAGTGAGAGCGACACGGTGGTGTTATCATCATGTGGCACCAGGGTGCTGTATTCTGTACGCTGTGTTCCATCACAGTGGTAGCCAACATAGACATCCACCGCAATGAATCTAAACTCAATCAAACTGGTTTTAGTTACTAATATTTAAAGAAAATAATTATTAAGTTGTCCTTAAACTAGTTTGTCAAATAATTTGCTGAACATCTGAGATCATTCAGAGATCTTGCATGTGCAGCCCAGACAGTAAAAACTTCTAAAACATGACTCCATCTGCAACTTTTCAATGGCTGATTTTGTAGCATTCTAATTCAAGAGCGGAGCGTAGTTTTATGATACAGTAGGAAGTGGAAACAGGACGAAGCCAAGCCACCCTGTATTAATGGATCTCCATGCGTGGGCAGGGTCTGGTGCTGGAAAGAATTAAATCACTGTATCATGGTGAGTGACAGAGGGATTTGGGGCCTTTCTGCAGAAAGCCTGCGCCTCCGCTCTTATCAGCTCTAGTGTTCCTCGCCTATAGCCTCCACACACAATGAGGCATCTCGCCAAGCCTCACTGTTCACTACCATCTGGCTCACATTTAAACATGCACAAAAGCGGGGAATTTGTCAAATACATCTGTGCCTATGTCAACTTTTGTCAACTTGTGGGAATATTTGCTCTGCGTCTTCCTCGTTCGGTTGTGTCCCAGTGCATCGCACAGGCATGTCCTTTGTGCACGTCTCCGGATTTCAAGATGGAGAAAATGTTGACATGAACAGAGGTTAACTTCGGCTTGCGACAGACAAAATGTAGGTTTTCAGAGGAGAAATGTAGACACTCATCAGAACCAGACACCAGGAGACACTGGGCCATCATGTGCTCTCCTCCTGACAGCCTGTAGACCTCAAAATCATTCGGATTTATGAACAAAGCTGCTGGTTTAGATCAGGAAACACTTATTTTCAGCCCTACATAGATGGATAATTTATGTTTTTATTTTAATTAATTAATTTTGATGTTATGTTTACATAGCGCTGTGGCCTTTGTGGTAGGTAAAACTAAGATGCAGAATGATAATGATAATGTTGAATTAAGTAACACATTTTCCATTTTAAGCTACAGACTAAAATAGTAAAATTATAATGAATTTGCCTTCAATAGAGGATACATTTTACAGTGTGTGTGTGTGTGTGTCACAAGTTTTCAAGTTTCATGTTGTTTTAATGCACTTTTCAGTGCATCGGCGCTCAAAATCATTGCATTCATTTTTAGGATTACTCCATAAGTAATGAATTGTTCTGGGAGAATAATTAATATATATATATATATATATATATATATATATATATATATATATATATATATATAGCAGTTGCAAACAGCAAGAAGACTTAAAATTACCTAACAGGCATTTTCTTAATATGAGAAATGTAATAACACAGTTATTACATTTTAAGGGTATGTTAGAAGCATAAAAAATGACACCGATTTTACAACCTAAAACTGTAATATCCTGCTGCTGACAGTAAAAATCTAGCAATCCAATCATTATTTTAAGTTCTGAAATGGATTTTCTTGCTGTGTTGTGGAAGATGCATTTGTCACATGTACTCGTGTTGGTTTTTCATGTTGCATTTGATGTAGTATTCTTATCAGAGATTGATTTGGTGTAAATCAGACAAAGCTGAGTGCAATAAATTACATGTGACGCAGTGTCCAGTTCAATGACAAATGTGCATATTTAACTGCATTCTCCAAGAGCAAGAGCTGCAGACTTCTGTAAGCCTTTTCCTTTTGTAATAAATTGATAACAAAGTATCAAAAACACATGTCTCCTTTGATTATGCACTTGTGGTGTGTGAATCTCCCGACATAGGGAAGAACGAAATATATTTATCAGCAGACTGTCACTGGCTAAAGGGTGTAGTTAGTTCAAGCTTGTGCTGATGACACTGAAAAATGTCTCCCTCTGCAGAGAAAAGCGACGATGAGGAGTTGGATATCAAGCCGGAGAAAGGCATAGGAGGCCAGGGGAAGGGGGATGATGGGAAGGATCCCAGGAGGCCCAAAAGACCACGCACCATCCTGACCACTCAACAGAGACGGGCCTTTAAGGCCTCCTTTGAGGTGTCTTCAAAACCCTGCAGAAAGGTAAGACCAAGCTTAAATAATCTGTGAGGAGAAAAAAAAGAAAGTAATATTCCCTGGACTGTGTTTGACCACGAGCCCTACAGTAGTTTCACAAATTAAATTCTCAAATTAAAAAAGGCTCCCCCTCCTCAGAGCTCACTTTGAAGTGGCGAGCAGCATTCTGTTCTGTGTTAACTGAGGCAGGCTGGTGTAACGGAGACAGCCTGCACCAAATGTCATACTGAGATAGGAGAACTGCTTCCATAGCCCGGGCCCTAAAACAGGCGCTGGACCCAGTCCTAGGCTTTGAAGAGGCATTAACCAAGAGGTCCAAAAAGAACCACTATTCATTCAACAGTTCAATGAAATCAAAGAAGCAATGTGCCTATCAGGAAATGTTGAAGATATGTTAAGGAGGCAAAGTAGTTCAGTGTGCTGTGAAGTGTTTTTTTCTCGTGTGATGCTGGAAATGTTTTTGTCTTGATGCTTTCAGGTGAGGGAGACGCTGGCTGCAGAGACGGGACTCAGTGTTCGGGTGGTGCAGGTGTGGTTTCAGAACCAGAGGGCTAAGGTGAGAGCAGCTGACACGGGATAAATTAGATGTTGCGTCCGCATACAACAGCCTTGTTCCATCTTAGAGTCCAGCTAATAAATCACCACAACTATGCGTGTTAAACTTATCACTGCATTCCTTTCTCAAATGTAAAACAAAAAACAAAAAAAAACACCAGGAGTTGCAAATCTTGCTCACTCTCGCATTAAATGTCTACGCCCTCCTCTTCTTTGATTATTATCTTGTGAAAACCTTTGATACTTGACAATGAAGTGCACTCAGATACGGATTCTGTGCAGTTCATTTGAGGGTGAACAGCGAGGAGCATCCTTTTTAAATTAAAGAGCCCATGTTAGTTTTGGGGGTTCCTCACCACTCTGACTCCTCCGTTTCAGATGAAGAAGTTGGCAAGAAGACAGCAGCAACAACAAGAACAACAGAATTCTCAGAGACTTGGCCAAGGTACGAGACTGTACTTACCCTGCACACACAATGGAAGATCATTGTCTCAAGGCTCTTTCTCTGGGAAACTATTTAGCAGCTAGATATTCATTCTCATTTTTCTCTTGAACATTTTCTACCTTTTTGAAAGACTTTTTCACTCACTTAGTTTGCTTATTGTCATTTCATTTTATTGCATGAGCTTCACTGGGCAGAGTTTGACACTGAGGGAGAAAGTTAATCTGTGCTTACGAGCAAAATCACATCAGTACAACTGGAAGCAGAGCAGCATTACACAATGCAGAAGGAGTAGATGTTATTTCAATATATTTTACCCAGGTGCTTTCAGACACAAATTATTAGTTAACGCAGATATTTTGTCATAAAACATGTCAGATGGGAGTATTTAAGTTGTTTTGTATCACAGCAATACATTGTTATAAATGTTGACATAAATCTAGTTAGCCGCTGAACATGAGTGTTTCTTTTGTTGTCTGCTAAACTGCAATATCATTGAAAACACAGAATCAGAAAATATGAGGCCGTAAAGTCAAATGTGTTGCGAGAAAATAGTTCAGTGCAATAATTGCACTCAATAACAGATTAATAATAGATTACAAACATGTCAATGTGTAAACAAGAACACTAAACATTAAACGCATTAGAAAGTCTTTCTGGAAGCCAAACGAAATTAATGGCAGACGTCATTCTGTGAGGCCACTGAATGGGGGGAGGGGAGGGAGGGGGGGGTGAGGGGGAGGGGGGGTTCCAGGGATGAAGCCACAAGACTTTTGTGTCTCTCTCACAAGTCAGTTAGCCAAGAGCAGTGTGTTTGTGAAGGGAATTGTGGGAGAAGCCACAGGAAAGACTACTGTTGGTTTCCATGGAAATACTAACAGAGGCAGCCAAGCAATCCAGGTATTTGGGGGTATTGTGTCTATTTTACAAGAACCAGAACTTTAATCGTCCAAGGTTCTTGCTCTGACGGCACAGACATTTAGATTTAGGTGAGTTTGAAGATCTAAAATTAGGATGGGAATCCCAAGATTACCAAGAAACGTGTCCTTACTGTAAATGCTCTCATCATCCTGTTTTTCCCCTGTCCACCACACCTTTCAGCCCATTGGGCGCAGCTCCATTTGCTTTTTGCTAAATCATCCCAAGTTATTTTTTTCATTTTCTGTAATGTTTTTCCCCATTTGCTCTCTTCGTCTTGCAGAGGTGATGTCCAATCGGATGGAGGGGATGATGAACTCCTTCACACCGCTGGCTCCGCCGCAGCAGCAGCTGGTCGCCATGGATCAGAACGGTTACAGTACAGACCCGTTCCAACAGGGACTCACCCCCCCACAGATGCCCGGGGACCACATGAACCCATATGGTGAGCATTCACCAACTCCCACCCCACCTTCTCCCTCTCTACCAAACCAAAAAAAAAAAAGCGCACACATGCCTGTCCCTTGATCAACCTCATAGCTCCCTAGTGGGGGACATGTGTTCAGGCCACAGCTCCCCTGATTTAAGCCGCTCACAGAGACGTACGAGCGGCTTCTCCTCCCACATGAGATAACACACGCACGCTCAGAAGCTATTGGGTTTTGAAGTTTATTTTCAAATCTGTTTAATAGTTTTAACTCTCCGCCTCCACCTCGGAGACATGCCCTGTTACTGATTATGTTTTCCACTGGTGGTAAAAACATGTGGTCAGTGTGGACAGCTTGAGAAGAAGTGCAATCCTGACAATGATTGAGGGTTGTGTGAGCTAATGAATCAATAGGGGAAAACAACAAGTCTTTGCGTTTTAATTATTTCCTACATCACACAGAAATCAAAGAAGGAGGGGGAATAAGTCAATCAAGTATTAGTCCACAGGATGTAACTGGAATAACACATTTCTGAATGATGTCCTCAACAAGCCCCAGAGGGACCATTTCCTGAAGTTCATAACGTCCTTATAATTTGCCTCCATTTAGTTCATCTCGGTAGTAAGAACCCAAATCCCCAGTCTCATCACTCCTTTGGTTTGGGGAAAAGAACAATATTGGCAAGGCATTAAAAGATATGTCTCAAAACACTGTCCCCATTTTGTGCAACACTATCATTAAGATCCAGAGTGTAATAAAGTTAACTATTCCCTCCAGAGAAATAACATGTTGAGGTTTTATGAAAGGCGGAAGCAGTTGCTATTAACCAGATCTTTTAGGAGGATGCCCCTTGTTTACATGCTCCCTCATACACCGCAATTGTCCCAGCGAGGGCAGCAAAAAGTGAGCTTTGATATCGAACAAAACAGCTTTTCCAATTGTGATGACACACAACAGCCATTTCTCAAAGTGACTATTAGTAGTTCTAATTTCCCAACGCTGCTATGAATCTCAAATATAAGATTGCATTGATTTTGCAGTCAGAGTGGGGTGTTGTTGTTGCGTATCTGTTGAATGACGCCTGTGCCACCGAATCCTGACGGCTATCTCCGTATCGTTCACAGGTAATGATTCTGCATTCCATGACATAGACAGCGACACGTCTTTAACCAGCCTCAGCGACTGCTTCATGGCTTCGTCGGATGTCAACTCCATGCAGGCCCGCGTGGGGAACCCCATCGACCGCCTCTACTCCATGCAGAACTCTTACTTTGCATCATGAAAGAGAAGAGCGAAACAAATCAGCAAAGAATAAACTGCCCATCTCAACCTAAAGCGCAATGGCCAGGAGTTTCCACACCAACACGGACACTACAGAAGAAACCTTGCAGTAGCTCCTGGTTATGTGCTGAATACTCAAAGATAGTAAAACCACTTGATGTAGGACAGTGGCAATACCTGGGGAAAAGACTTAAATATTGTTAGAGATTATTCAGTAGGATTGCTTATCTGTCACAGGAGATATTAGTCTTTTCTTTGGTCCCGTAAAGAAAACAAGTAGATATTGAAGCCACTGATTACACACTCTCAAACCAAATGACACAGTGAATTCATACAGTGCATGATCAATTGTAAACTAAAGCTTTTTGTAAGCCCCTGTCCCCTGGTTAAGATGTGGTGTTTGGACTGTTTCTTCTTTACACTACATGGATTTCCATGTTCACCGTTAGCATTTTGATCACTTTCAATAGGTTTAGATATTGTGTTAATAGTAAATAGGTGCAGCATGTCTGCAAGAGTGACTGTACATTTGTGTATGTATGAGAGTTTGTGAGAGAGTTGTTTAGACGAGAGTAAAACAGGAGAATGTGTTGGACAAGTATGATCAGTGAAGTGTAAATACTTTCCCCAGGCAAATTGGATGTGCATGTTACAAAATGGAAAGCATTCTATTTATTTAACTATAACAGGCTCTTGAAGGTGCATATTAAACATGAAAAGCTTTATTTAAAAAAAAGGAGAGCATTTCTTTTTTTCGTTGAGCAATTAGTGAGTTCATGAGTATCTCGACTTATCTGTATGCCTTTTTAATATGAAGATTAACCCTTTTTGTTTTGTTTTTTTCTCCAGCCAAGCTGTAAATGAGCAATGTTGCTATTTATTTCGTACAGACCATACACCTTTTGTTGTCATTGTCATATGTGCATTCTCAAAATGTTAAAGTTGCTAAATGACCAAAGTTGACTGGTTTGATGAATAAACAATGTCTTTCTCCTGATAACATTAAATAAATGCCATTCAGTGATCATTCTAATGGTAACATGTTAAAGTCCTAAATATCACCTATTTAAATGTATTCTCAACTAATTACATCCGGATGTGTTAGCTATGCTAGCAGTGTGGCTCTAAGCATAAAGGTCTTGGCATGTTGGTCCGTATAGGTTCTCAACCTTTTTTCAGTGATGTACCCCCTGTAAAATATTGTTTCAGCCAAGTACCCCCTGAGCAACAAATGTTTGGTTGATAAAAGGATGTAATACACAGCGCTGTGCCATCAGTGTCTGATTTAATATAGAATATATAAAAATCAGTTTCTGAACTTACACTTATTGCATCCAACTGAAAGACGTGGAAGACTCTGGAGTCAGGATTTGTCCGTTCTGGGCCGGTTCAGAAACTCTCTCACGGTCGCATCTGTTTACTCAGTCTGTCACACTTTAATCAACATCCATACTAGAAACCTGACACTAACCCGCTCTTTGTTAAACGCATTTGAAACATTGAAGTTAACTATTCCCTGTTGTTAATGCTCCCTGTTGGATATGAAGGGAAACCAATTCCTATTTTGAGATAATTGTACACTAATGAAAAAATAGTCATACATATTTTATTAAATGTATGCTAATGAATGTCCCTCAATCCTACACATTATTATCTCACTTATTGGATGGATTGCCACACAATTTGGTACAAACATTCATTGTAACCATGAACCCTATGATCCCTTGACTTGTCATGTGGCACAAATATGTTATTGTGACAAACGATGAGGAAACTCACAACCTTGTGTTTCTTGTTTCGTGGCACTGTAACTAGCAAATGTAAGCACGCTAACGCTAAAATCAGATGGGGGGGAATGTGTCAACATGTTTATAAATATCGCACATGTTAGCACTGCTGTGTTAATGTTAATTAGAAACTTGTAACCATACTAATTAGGCTGTGTTAGAAACATGTACATGAAGTGAGGGTGAGGTCGGCGTGAATTTCAGGTGACATACAAATACAGCTGCACAACTAGAGTGCGAACCCCACCTATAACCTCAGGGCTTGTGGCGGCTTCTTGGAAGTGCCATCTGGGTGCTCCTTCATCTCTCTGACAGCTCCTCAATGTGGCCAGGCAAGCTTCCACCCACTGTCTGTGTGGTCACATGACCACGCAGATACACAGTGCATTTATGAGGTTCTGTTTTACTATGACTCAATATGTTGCTCAAGACAGGGTTTAATAATCTTGGCTGCTATGCCTGGGCAGAAGGAGTGCATGAGCATATATATATATATATATATATATATATATATATATATATATATATATATATATATATATATATATATATATATATTATCAAGTCTTCAATCTGACAGCCAGGTGTTGGACTTGTTAGCAAGGTTATGTCATTTATCTTCGCTTGTCACACCTGTAGGTGAGAACAGCCAGAAGCACTCCACTGTGATATAATTTTAGTGTAGAACCTGATTGGATGAGATCTGAGTTTGTTGACTTTTAATTTCTTTTCTTCATTACCTGGATGAAGTTGCTTTGTTTGAGAAGAAAAGCATGTTGAACAGGAATCTGTCTGTCTGTCTGTCTGTCTGTCTGTCTGTCTGTCTGTCTGTCTGTCTGTCTGTCTGTCTGTCTGTCTGTATGTCTGTGTAAGGGTGTGCATGTGTGTAACCATAAGCAGGACTTATGAGAACAAAGAGCGGGTTAGTGTCAGGTTTCTAGTATGGATGTTGATTAAAGTGTGACAGACTGAGTAAACAGATGCGACAAAGGCTAACATTTACAGTAAACATGGATGAGGCTGCTACGCACACTTTGTGTTTGCACAGGATAGACGGTACAATTGGTTTGAACCTCTCCCTTTTCAGGGGAGGCCAGGTGAGCTTACAGTGAGGTGTTTAGGACCAGGACAGAAGGCTCTGCTGCTGACATTGAAGTGGAAATGTGAGAGTAAACCCTCAACAACCATACATTCTCCCACATGATGTTTTTTCCAAAATATTGTTGTTCTTATTTCTATTCAAACTTATTTGGTCCTATATTAGAGTTATAGAAAAAGGTAATATGTGTGCAATAATATAGGTAAATACAAGACTGCAGTCACTTCTGACATACAATGACTTTTTCCAGGCTAAAAACACAACAAAACATATTTTCATTGAGGCCATCATGAGAAAGGGGAAAAAGATCATCAGGTCAAGAATCACAAACAAACAGTGAAAACTGACTTTATGACTATTTATTAACCATTTCTTTACCAATAATGAATCAGGCCTCTACTCTGCTCAAGCTCTGGGTAAACGGTAGTAGTGGGGAGTAGAACGAGTTTTTTTCCCGGGAGGCATTATATTCACCATTTGTACCTCCGTCACTGCTTGTTCGCTGGCACTTGAGCGTGAATCGACCCGAAGACGACACTTAGAAGTTGAGGTAAGTGTGGCCTCAATATGAAAACAGTCATGCTGAAACCCGAGCTGAAGACACACACACACAAACTCACGGAGAGTTAAGAGTCGGCCTTCAGTAAACTGTTCACACATTTACTCTTCTGCCATTCTGGCACCTCATAGGAAATGAGCCTAGTGACAATATTTTCATTAGATAACCAACATCCTGAAATTTTCCACACAATTGGAGGTTTGTGATTCATTTTTTCTCTTAACTGTTAGCTCCTCCTGGCCTGCCCTTGAAAGACATACAGAACTGGATTTGTTATTTGGGGTAATTTAAAGCCAGATTCTCACTAGTCGCCCCATAAAAGCACAGCATGACCTAAAACAGTAGCAGAAGAGTAAGCAACAGCTGCATGTCCCACCATCGCTTCATCACACTAAATCAGTCAGGGAGTGATTCTTTCAAAACTTGCAACATTGTTTTGAATGAACCGTACTGTTAATTGGCATTCCCAACTATCATTTCTCAACATCACAATTACAACAGACCTACATTACATTTTTGTAAACAAACCAAGCCTAATTAAGTGTTGTTTTGCAGGGCCAAAGACACTCAGATGTTTGTCGATTCAGTACAGTCTAGATTTCTTTCATTCACAGGAGTTCACAGCGAGTCCCCAGTGGAGACAGGGGGGCTTTTGGGGTGTTTTTGTTGGGCATTTTCCATGGCTAGTGGTTAATTGTTACGGGAGATTTTTTTGAACCAACGTCTGACACATATTCGTTGAGCCTTGAGGGCTTGTGCACAATCAAATGACAGACTATGCTGTGGTTTCGACCATAGAGAGGGGTCACCGCCAAACCTCCAAGCGTGTCCTCACAGCAGTGTTGCTTTATTGTGTCAATCAGCAGCACTGAACACTGCAACGGTATGAGGCATTGTGTGCATGCTACAGGTCCAACATAGATGTTTACTGTTACGTTATTGATCCCACAGTAAGAAACCATTTAACTGAAATACCACAAGTGATTCAATACAGACATTTAGACACTAGTCATACACGACAGTTTGCTGTGCTGGCTCCTCATTGGTGGAACAAGCTTCCCATTGACATCAGGACAGCAGAAAGTCTCTACATCTTCCGGCGCAAACTAAAAACACATCTTTTTCGACTATACCTTGAATAGGTAGCACTTAAATGCCGTAGTAGCACTTAAATGTCCCTTACCGATAGCACTTTAGTAGCACTTAAATGGCACTTACGGATAGTACTTTGTAGTTTAACTTTATTGAAGAAATTGTACTTGCTTGATTCTTGTTGTTCTGAGTTTGGACTCACGGTTTAATGCACTTATTGTAAGTCGCTTTGGATAAAAGCGTCAGCTAAATGACATGTCATATAGGAGAGTGCAATGGCAATACACAAAAGCATGTACATAATACAATTACTAGAAAGCCACAATTCAAAGGTTCAGATGCAGTCCATTACATTTATTCCTCATGTCCAAGAACAAACGACCATTTGAACCTCGAGTCATTTCTCGGACTTGTAAACGTTTCTTTTTCTCCCTCCTACTTCTGTTTCTGTGCTGAGAAAAAGATGGTGTGGGATTCACCTCTCAGAGCCCAGGGGTGCAGATAGAGCCCTGCGTAGGGCTCAGTAATCCCCACCACTATTGGAGCCCATCTGTTTTGGTTTTTATTTTTCTGCATTATTAGTGCTTATTGGTACATGGACTAGGAATGTAGCCAGGGTGTTTGAAGTCAAGGAGGAAGGTGATGCCAGGGGCATTAGTTGAAGGAATGATGACCTTAAGGTCTAACACAAGCCAGCACTCCTAACCTCCAGGAGCCTCTCCCTTGAAGTTGGAATCCAAGTCCTGCACTCTTGTCTGCCTAAGACGCCGTAGAGTTTTCAATTTGCCAATTCATTTGGCAATTGAGTAATTCCATAGTCATGGGAGTTTCTGGTATGACGATGTAAACCTCTCACAATACAAGTCTCATAATCAAATCCCAAAAATACTATGTGATTTGTGGTCTTTCCCAGAAAACTATAACCACTTTTATGTTTCTATTTCGATACGTTCCAGTGAACTTTATCTGCTACCACAATGATGTGTGTCATCATATTAAGCGTATAACAGCAAGAGCAATAAATAAGAGATGCTCGGTGCGGCTGTACTTTGGCGCAGTGGTACTTTGAGCTAAACGCTGACATCAGCATGCTAACATGCGCACAATGGCAATGTTATGATGCGAGTGTTTAGCATGCATTCACCATGTTGGCCATATTAGTTACGCGTGTTAACATGCTCACATTTGCTAATTAGCACTAAACACAAAGCGCAACTAGAGAATATGGGAATGAGATTTTTTGTAAACTGCAGGGATCACCAAATCTGATTCAATAAGTGGGAATGTCGTCAAGCACATCCCATAGTTGTCGGGACATTACACTCAAAATCACAAATGTGAACTCCAAGGTGACACTGGAGGAAAAGTCAGTGGATCACAAGTCATTTGAATAAATGATCTGGGAACTGTGAGCCAACAGAAGAATATTGTCATTGCTGAGCCATGAAGCAAATATAATGGAACATTTAAATAATAATAATAATAATAATGCATTTAATTTATACAGCGCTTTTTATAATACTCAAAGACACTTCAAAAAAGAAGTCATTGCCATGTTTATTTGTTCAGTTCTCAGAACTTTTAATAGCAAAGTGATATTTGGTACTATAAGGCCCTTAAATAAGTTAAACTTCTACCAAACGTTCTAATTGTCCATTAACAGATGCTTTTCTAATCAGTGCATCAGCTCCGGGCTGTGCGGTGGTGTAATCATCGTTCTGTGCATATGCTCTCAAAAATGTAATAATAAGAACTCAATGTCAACATAGATTTATGAAACTCCACTTGTAGAAAGTGATTGGTAATTAGCACTGATATGTTTTTTCCCTTCTTGACGTGTGCAGCCAACCGATACTTTGTTAAGGGTGTTTATAATTGTTCCTTGTCTTAAATTACGTTCTAGCGAAAGGAAGGCATTGACAGAGCCAACTGTTGTTTGTCAGTGTGTGTAGCGTGGGCCTACATGTCAAACCGGAGCACAGAATTAAACTGAGGCAGATAAAGGCAGCAATCACATTAACCGCAAGAGTTGGAGGAGAGTACGCAAGGCAGTTCAGATTACTCAACAATTTAATCGTGTCAATAAAGATCCCCTTTTACGTGTGTTACTCCTCTTCCCCAAAACATTTTTGCATATAAAAGAGAAATTGTATCAGTCTAATGTGAAAGCTTGTTAAAGTTTGACTTCAGAGTAACTCGTTTTATTTCTGTCTGGGTGAACTTGTAGAGGAGAGGAGGCCGTCTCTTCTGGCTCACACACATGGTTTAAAAACATTACCTCTGGACGTGGGACACGCTGCAGGACAAGGTGAGCCCTGAGCTCTACGTTTAAGCCCTGCTGTTTCGACAGAACTCACCTGTGAGGCTCAATAAATCACTCGCAGTGTACGCTCAGAGTAGAGCACGGACAGTAAATCTGAAAGTCAACAGCCAGTGAGGGCTTAACCAAACTGTTAGGAATTCTGTATATGGCACATTTCCTGTCATGTACAGTATGCCCTATTTATTATATACCCTAATGACTCCAATGAGAGGCTTTCTGGCTGCCATCAACAACTTATAAGACATAAATTTGCTCTGAAAATGAAGCTTGACCTCTGTCCTTCAGCTTGAAAGTTATATCGTTGGTTTGTTTATATAAATTAGATCCAATTTACTGATTCCTAGATAAGATTCCTTTATAAAACTATAAATCAGTATCTGGTGAGTGCTACACACTATTGCACAGAGATCATCTAATGACCACAGGGCCACATTTGACCTCCTGCGTGACCCGTTCTAACTTGATAATCAGTGTTTTCAGTAGACAGAGGTCGTGCTACTCTGCCCTAGTGTGACCTTTTTATTGTAGCAAGAACCAACATGATTATCAGTTCATCACGACAATTATAATCCATAATGTTACATATGAATATCATTTGTCAGTCGTGTCTTTCTGTCTAAACACCCCCCTAACCCCCTAGAGAAGGCGCTACTCTAATAGAGCTTTGATTTGGAGTGCATTGATTAGCCTCATGCTCTCCTCCAGTTAACAGCAGACAATCATCCTTTGTCCACCGCCCCGGCCTTTTGGTGTGTTTTTGACAGTTTTATTATAAGTACTAAAACAACCCAAATAAACCTGCATACAAACAGCCTCCTCTAGCTAGCTTTTCAAAAGGTTAGTACATTTCACCATATGGATTTTTTGGTGTCTCTCCAAATGTCACAGCTTAATTATTAACTGTGGGGCCATTTTGGAAAGAGATTTGCACCTTTACAATATTGTTGTTCCTGGTGAGGTTAAGTGTTGGGAGTGCAAAGAAGGCCATTGTCCTTCCTCTTTGTTTAATGAAGATGGATTTAGAGATGAAGTGTAGTGTGTAATAAAGACAGCGTGACCTTTAAGGCCTTGCCACAAGTCGAAAAACACACTGATGGTTTGTACAGACAAATAAAAGTAAAGTAAAAAAAAAAGGTTTTTTACTGATTGAGTAGAACTACACCATATTTAATCGGCAACAGATATTTATTATTGAACGCCTTACTGTAATTGTTCAGTGAGAGTTTTTTTCCACTTTGATCTGTGAGCTCAAACTCAAGATTATAACCGTCATGAACACCGAGAGGTCATGACCTCCCGGTGTGGCCGTGATGAGTAAATATTGATTACACTACAGTCAGTCAGCTAAGTGGAGCCACCAGAGCAGAACACAGCCGTGTACTGTGGTGTTTTTTGAAAGGAGTAATATCTGGCCTAATCCCAGCCTCAGCCCTGCCCTCGCCCCAGCCGGTGCACTTCTCTCTGCTGTGCATATCAGCATGTGTTGCTCCGTGCCGGGCTCGGGTTTCTCAGAGCTCCTGCTTGGTGCAGTTGGACCTTCGCGGCGGCGCATCTCAATAGGCTCCTGAATCTTCAAGTCCTCGTGCTCTGGGCTTCCTCGGGGCACTGACTGGCCCAGCCTCCTAAGATGGTATGGCAGTACCTGAGTCCACATGGTCCTCGTCCACGCCTTCATACATGTCATCGGACCGGCTGCGCCCGCCTCAATGAAGGCTCTCTGTTGACTTCCTCTGCTGACAAGCGAGACGTGACCAGCTCTATGGCGTTGAGCGCTAACCACTGAGCGGGGCCTTGAAATAGAATAAGTACAACTCTGTTATGGAATATTTTACCTTGCGAAATAATTTATGATATATTGCATACTGTGGCTTTCTCTATCAAACACGGGCAGTGACGTTTCGTTCATATGCAAGAGATTCTGAATCCCTTAAAAGAATAGTTTGACATTTTGGGAAATACCCTTATTTTCTTTCTTGACACGAGTTAAATGAGAAGATTGATACCACCTTTCTATAATTATGGCAACCTCCTCCCTGCTCTCCTAAAGCTCACTAATTAACACATTATTTATTGGTTGTTCTACGAGCAGTGTAAATGAAAGGAAATCAGCAGAGCCTTTAGCCACTGCTATGCAGATTTTTACCTTCAGCAACACCTTCTAATCCTACTTATGAATACTGATACTTGGTCAGTAGTTGTATGTCTCAACTATGACACTCTAGGGACCCCTCGAGCATCAGTTGTGGACACAAGTACTTGGTTAGTGTGAGGAAGATTGTAAGGTAAAATAAGTAATTTGTTCATGGAATATAATCAGTTTGTTATGTAGTTGACTTCAGTCAAGTGCGGAAGTCGCATCACAAAACAAAGGTAAAACAAGTCAATGTGGACTTGTGTTCACACGGGACACTAACAACCGTGGGTGAAAGTCTTCAGTTTGTTTGACCATTCAAACAAACTACATGGATTAGCTTGAACCGTTTAATACTGACACGGATGGATTAACATTGGAGTTCGTATCAGACCAGTCTTTAAGCTAAGCTAGGCTAACCAACTGCTGGTATTGATATTATACAGACAATTAGAACTGATAGGAGGGTGATATCAACCTTCTCCACTAACTCTCGACATGAAAGTGAATAAAATATTTCCTAAAATATCAAATTATATTGCTTTAAGATTGGGATCTCAGTGTCCTACCATCATGCATGGTGATGAAATAGTTTCATCGTTTCATAACTCCCATAACAAAGAGGATTGTGAGCCATGCAGCAGTGGTGTTAACCGTCAGATTGACAGACCAGCCTGATTTTCTTCTTCAGGTGTTTTGGAACAGGAGGAGACAGCATGCCCTGACAGAGAGCTGCCATTGTACACAGCAGACACCTACCCACAAACCCTTGCCTGTGGCTTGCCCTTTGAAGATGCATGTCTCTTCTTGACGTTTCTTGTCAACTTGCCTTGGGAACATTGTATTCCATCCTCTTGGTCCACAGTTTGTGTTCAAACTGTCTGGGATGATGCAGAAGATATAAACCACTTCAATGTCATTCAGGGAAGCTACACAGTCATTAATCCTTAAAGTCAATATTAACCGTTCCAAAAAATGTATATGCCTGGCGTCTCCACATTGAGGTCTTGAGGTGAGACTATGATTTATAATCCCTACTGAAAATATATATTATGCACATTGTTATTTATTCCTATTTGCAGAAAAGCACTCCACTCTTCTACATAGTCTCTTGTATGCCGCATGCCTGAGCAAACAGACACACAGGAGCTGACGGGGAACATAGCATATTTTTGTCACTCAAGCAATTGGAACAGAACAACATTAATAGACCATGCTGGTTGTAATACAATTAAAACATAAATATGCAAAGTACACGGGGTGCCGCTGCAGTGCTGCATCTGCAGAGACAGGTGCCAGCCATCTTTAGTGTTCACGACAAAGATCCTCCAGCAAATGGCATCACGGTGATCAGACTGGATTAATACATGATGCCTGGGAGCTTGAATTTCAACTCGACTTCAGTCGAAACCAATCTGAAACAGTAAATGATCTCAGCAGGAGGAGCCCCGGTCTATAACAATAAAGTAATCTGAGGCGGATATGGGGGAGTACTTACGTGTACGAATGCGGTAAACTGTCAGTACTGAGCAATGTTGTAATGAGAAGAGACTTCTTACACTGGGTGGCAAAATTGGACAAACACACCGAAGACATTGTCCTTCTCTGTCTTTTCACAAATCCAATCAGTTGATGATCATTGCCTGCCCTCCATTGCATTTCTTTGATATGAAAGGAGGTGTGAAAAAGAAAACTTCTGCATGTCTGAACAGAACACTTTTGTGTGCTCCAAGGCAACTGAAAGCCGACTTGTTCCAGATAAAGAAAGCTGACAGAGTTGTGTCGGCTGAGCTGATTCTGACTCTCTGATGTGTTCTTCTATACTCTCTCTTTCATCAGTTTCATTCTTGGCGGCTCCGTCTTCAATGCGGCTGATTGAGCAGACGGTTGGAGTCGCTGCCTGGAAATTTCTACAAGATGTACAGAAATTGTCAGTCAAGGAGTGACTGTTCAATAATATAGACTTTACAGCCCATGCCCAAGGACCTGTAGGCCATTACAGAGCCATTACCAGTGAAATCCTTGTCTGGACAAGCGGAGGGAAACTAATGTGTTACTGTGACGAAAGGTTCTCATTGTGAGGGTTGCAGAAATAGCCGAACACGGGAGATAGGATCAACTGCAAATGAAGCTAGTTGCTGTGAGTGTAGCGTGTGTGTTGCTACTGCATGTAGTTCTCATCATTAAAAAATAGAACGTGTTTTAGGTGTATGTCAATTGGTTTACTTGCTCATTAATTCCTTCAAAATGCTGCAGTAGTTTCCCCCTATTGGGTTGACAGTATTTGTTCACATTTGTTACAACAATTGGAATCTGCAGAAACATATATAATGCTAATGAACGTCTCGTGACTCATAGATTTGTTTTCACACGCTTTAGATTTGATGATAAATGTGTTTGAGAATAGATTTACACAGTAGCTCACACATTTACATTTGGTGACAGCTGCTGACAGCTTAGATCATTATGGTTCATTTGGCAAACTTAAAATTAAGTATTGTACTGTATGATTATTATAATTATTATTGTACAGTAGACAGCTTTTCATCATACAAATCAGCCGTTGAGACAACTTCATTGCAGCCACTGTTTTTGACAAACTTAATTCTTGACTTACACATCTGTCTTTATTTTTATTTTGGGTTTTAACTGTCTATCACAATGTGGACTCCAATTACTTTTAGATTTTTTCTGTGGTTAACCTAGTCTTTCCTCCAGATATGTTTTCAGTAATATATAAATTCACTTATTTTTGTGTTTAAAAATAAATAAATAGAAATCATAAAAGTGTACTGACAATAAACCAGTAATGCTCTACAATTATAATTACTTTAAAGCTTTAAAGCGCAACCTGTTTCCAGTCCGGCACAATCAAAGTTGATAAAAATGAACAGTGTAGCCTAAGAAATATCTACGAGCTAAGTGACCATGACATTAAAGTGTGTTAGCATTCACTCTTCTCTGGAGTGAAGCAAATTTTTTGTTTGGGTGGAGGGGAGGTTGTGTCTTGGATTAATTAAGACGAGGAACTCCCAGTTTGGGGAGCTTAGCATGTGCAGGGTGATGTTTTCTTCAGAGTCTTTTCCACAGGGATAGGTTTGCACTCATCTTTGATAGTTAACCCCATGTGACCCTTCCCTAGAGCAGTCCCACTCCCACCTCACTACTCCTGCTTCTCATTAGAGCCTGTCCACTAGTCTGACTGGGTCTAAGTAGGCCGCCACCCAGTCCACTGACGCACCGGTCCTTAAAAACCAAAAACGTACTGTGTGTGTGCATAATTGCTGTGACTTGAGTTTTCAAGCAAGTTTATCAGTGAAGAAGATTTTATTCATAGAAATCTCAATTTACTATCAAATGAATATGCATGCATATTTTACTGAAATTAAAATTCCACAAATTAAACAGTTTACTTTAGCATGAAGCAGCATTACAGTAAATTCATATTTTACTGCTTTAATATGAAAAACAATATACTTTTGTCAATTAAATGGACCAAACCGAGCAGCATGGAATTAATTCATGGCTAAAATTACATTTGTAATTCCAATTACATTGCTATATTGTATTGAATATCACATGCACATATTATCTTTATAATCAATTATTCGTGTTGCATTTAATTTAAGAGATAAAAAGAGGTTGCTTGTGTTTCCATAGCACAGTATATATTAAAAAAAACATGCAAATAAGTTATTCTAAAATGTCTTTCACCTACAAAAGAAATCTATTAGCTGATCGCACCACATGAGATAAGCTGTTTTGATGAACGTTTTTTACAGCATAGGCGACAGGGTTGAAATTGCAGCTGAGTCATTACCCGGTATCATTGCTATCTCAGTGTATGATGAGACGTGAATTTGTCTGACCTCCCCGGGCAGTACAAAGGGCTGAATTCAAAGCGGGGCACCCAGGGGCCAAGCTGGCGGCGGTCCCAGCTGAGGAGCAGCAGCCAGCCACCACCTGCATTCTGCTGCTCGCCCAGTCTCCCTGGATATGAAACCCCCCCTTTCCTCGGCTACTTCAACTACCACCCCCTCTCACCCCGCTCTGACAAGCCTCATCTGCATCCCAGTCATATCCTACTCCCACTCCTAATATCTGCCCAGTCAATCTGATCTGTCCATCACACAGTCTAAACTCTATGTGACGGCAACACTATGGCCTCAGCTGTGGACACTCCTTTCATCCTGTCACCGAGCTGTTGCCGAGCTGATTTTAAGATTCAGCAGTGACAATGAATTGTGCACCTTTTTTTTTTAATCTCCCCATGAGATTTCAATTTAAATTGTTTGGGTTTTTTTCACGTCAGATTTTAATGTCCCCTTGGTATAAATTAGAATCTGGTGGCTAATTTTCTTGTTTTGTTTTTTGTTTTCGTTCATATAATATCCTATGTTTTTGCAGCGTCAAAGAGGAGAAATGTCAAAAGCACTTATACATGTTCAGTAAACTCATCTTACTTATTTGTCATGTTTGTCAGAACATCAATTATCTTATCTAAGCAAATGATGAGTCACTTAAATGAATGTGGTTTATCAAGCCTCCCGGAAACATACAGTCGCACTCAAGCATTTGACTTTACAAACTCCAGGTTTATATTTCACAAAAGTTGTTTCAGTCGAATGATGGAGGCTATCCTGTGACAAAGTGAACTTTGACACTTATTTAAGCGGCTGAATCAGTATAGTTTTTCTTTTTTTCCTCCTTTTTTTTTTTTTTGCAAATAGCCAGGCGGAATATTATCAATAAGGGTTTGATTATTTGCCTTTAACCTTCCATGTGTTCAGCCTCCACACAGCTCTAGTGTTTCTCTCTGTTACAGTCAAAAGTGTGTCTCTCTCTTAGCTCAATAGTGCCCCCTGGAACAAAGTGTGTTCACTGCAGTTAACAAAGCTGGATCAGTGTGAAAAGATGGCAGCCCGCTGGACTGATCACTTAGTCTCCCCATCTGCCTCCATTGAAGTTCTAAACAGGTATGTTTATGCTTTATTTTGGGACATTTTAGGACACATTTATGTCCAGATGGCTGTTGAACCACACATATAAAGCCAGACTAATCGTGTGCTCACTGTGAGGATTATCTATAGTAACTGTGGGGGTGATATCTTTTTGATTAGCATGCTTGCTAATAACAAAGGCTCCCTTCATTCAATCTGTCTTTTTGTCAGAGTGAACTGCAGTTTTCAAGTTTCACCTCTATTATGATCAGTGTTTGCAATTCATTTCCCGTCAAACGAAGATGTCACAACCAACATGACCGTTTCCCTTGAGTAAAAATAATATCAAAACCCTGAGCTGGGAGGACAACAGAGCCAGACGGGGAACACTGGGATGCCAGTACCAAACAATAAGAGGGCGAAAAAGTTAGAATTTCTCCTCCCAGCTGTAGACCTTGTCGGATCCCTATCCTGAATTCCTGAGCTGTCTGGAGGAGCCCTTGGGGCTGGCAGAATGGCAGGGTGCGTTGTGGGAGTCTGTCCTGTTTCTGTAAGCCCAGGCAGGGGGTCAGAGAAGGGGGATTGTTTGATAACGCTGCATTTTTGACCCCCTAATGCTCCTGCTGTCTCTGCCGCAGCGTCTGATTCACGTGGAGGCATCGGCAGCCATTTAAACCTGTCTCTTAGATTCATGCCAAGACTAATTCGCCGTCTTGTTGTGGGCGACAGTGTTTGACACCGTGCATCAGCTTCCAAGGTGGACTAATGGGAGAGTTCACGGAAGGTTAAAGGGTTAGTATGCTTTACTACTGCTCAACCTTGATCACCAAAGTAGTTATGAGGGAGGGAGGGACGGAGAACATACCTGAGGCCATGGACGTGGCAGAGTACCAGAGCACAATGGTGACGGGTGTGTAAATGTTTATATGTGTGCATGGCAAGCAACACCCAAACACATCATTTAAATATTTCACACTTTAACCCAGATCAGACTGACCACAATAGTATAGGTTATGTATTGTTGTGCCTTACTGTATCTAGGCGCAACGTTTGTTCAACTAGAGCTTGTTTGGCAACAAACAACATAATGACATACGGTGACACCGAATCCGTGGCACCGCTGAGTAACTAAATGAAATAAAGCCGATTTTAAACGCTGAACGGTCACAGATGTGTGGAGGTTTTCCTTGCAAGTGAAAGAAATAGCTCAGATGGAAACCAAATCCTGTGCATTGCTGCTTCAGCAGAAATATCAAACAATTGGAAGGAACTCCCCAAAACTTGGCAATCGCCACTCGTCTTTGAAGTTCTACATACTCCTGTCTTATGATGAATGCATAGCTGTAGCTAAAGAGTGATCAGAATTAATCATGATGGTACGAATCCAATTCCCAAGTGGAGATCTAAAAGCCACATTTTTGAAGGGAGACACCGAAGAGGAAGAACAACTTCACATTGCTCCCAGTCGGTTTGAGGCTGTCCTACTGCATGAAAGTTGACAAGTCATATCATGTGTGTTCATCAGCGTACCGCAGCTCTTCTCGGAGCGCAGACCGCAGGTCCATGTGCAGGACCAGTTCGACCTCCGAGGGGGCGGTTCTGGAGGCGATCCATTATCAGTAATGGGTCAGGGTCACACAATGGGGGCACTTTGTCAGATCTGTTGGGGATGCACTGCGGTAGGCAAAAGGGGTCGCTTTGATCTCGGTGCGCATGTTCACCGAAGTGTGCCGTGTCTGTAAACTGATCCCCTCTCTGACATTTCCCTCCCATAACCATTTTAGGATCTCTTTGCGGAAGAAAAAAAAAAAAAACTCATAAAAAAAAAAAAAAAAGATAAATATTGTCTAGAATTCACTACAACTTTCAGGGGCAACATTACAAATCAGCTGCAAACAAACGATGCAGATACTATCTTTGTCTTTGCTATTGTCTCTTCATTGTCTCAAAGATAAATGGGCTGTGTGTGTGTGTGTGTGTGTGTGTGTGTGTGTGTGTGTGTGTGTGTGTGTGTGTGTGTGTGTGTGTGTGTGTGTGCGTGTGCGTGCGAGCATGCAAGTGAGCATCTGTGTGTCTCAGATAGGAGCCTGGACAGCCCAGTGTTTGTAGTTTTTGTCGTCCTGAAGGCCCCTGGTGGGTGTGCTCACTTTAAAGGGCCCAGTGAACTGTGAGGACTTGAGACATGAGACTGTGCCGCCCAACTGGCCCCAGGACACGGGTTCACCCGGAGAATGTGAGCCGAGCAAGGGAACTGGGCCGAGACGGGCTCCCACAAACCTCCACTCCATTCCTCAAGACAGCAATCCCATCTGAGAGACTCTGCTCTCGCTTGTCAGGGGGAAACTTTATCTTGCTGTGGTTACTTGTTGGGATCTGACTTACAACTAAATCTACTATCTTTGTCACAATTGCTGTGTTTTTAGGCTGGTTTCTTCACATTTTAGGTGCACGTTTAAAATCGGTAGAATATGTCATGACTCGATAGTTATTGTATATTTTATGTAAAGCTTATTTAGTCCAAAATAAATGTACGTCTGATTTGATGTCGGTAAAGATTCACAGTGGACCAGTGCATTAAATATCTACAGGTCCTAAGTCAAAACTGGCCTCACTTGTTGTTTGGTATTTGAAGTATACGTATGTTGGAATTCTTTACTTTTCTTTTTCTCAAAAAATCTCATGAAATTCAAAGTCTGATATAGCTCATACATCTGTGCCACAGAGTTCAATTATTGTCCAAAAAATGTTATGAACATATTAATCAGCCAAACTGCTGCACTGGGTGACATATTTCTTCCTTATGATGAACATGGCTGATGTAGAAGTGGAGGTGAAAATAGTTCCCAGCAAATGCATCACTTCCTCCTTATGTTGTAAAAACAAACACACTTTTGACCATAATATAATATTTAATCTGAACACTGAACAAAATAATTGTCTTCAATTCCACAGAACCATCTAATGGCTATAAAACATGCAGTATTAAATTGCCACTCAATTATGACATTTATTTTACAGGCAACAATTTAAAACCAGGCCTGACTGAAAAAACAAGTGAGCTCATTGTGCCATGCCTTCATCTGTATTTTATTTCAATGTGTGTGTTCCAATCACTATTTTTTGTGTTAAATATTCCCCTTGACATTATAAATCATATAGCTTTCCAAGTGTTCATACTGAGGAAAATACCTTGGATATAAAACAAGCTAATCATCTGTCTCACTGATATAGTGATATACATATATCATTATAATATCTAGATTTTCACCACATCATGTTTTGAACTTATGACACCAGCTGTACTGTCTGATTTATTTTTAGCCATGGAGATAGTTTGAGGAAGCCCTTATATATTGCACCCTCCCAGGAGAGATAAACAGAGACTGCAGAAGTAAAGCGAACCCCAGCTGAGTGTCAATATCAGGTTATGATGTTTGCTGTTTTAACATGAGCCTCTCTTCTCTTTTCTCCTGTTGTTTCTTCTCCTCTCCAAGGTTAGACAGGCAGACAGAGCCTGGGGGCTGAGACCTTGGGTTAAGCTCCGACTAGAACAAATATCACCGTTGTTGACTCTTTTTGTGCATTTCTGTCATTTTCATCCCATGATTTTGTTGTTGTAATTTGCACTGAGGTTCCTTTAGTCTAAGCTTTTTAATCAGAGGTTATGAGAATACTGTCAATGCAACTTGCATATAGTTTCATTTAGTGAAGTGAAAAGAAGCAAACCTTTTTCCTGTTACCATTAAACAGGACTGTAACAAATAAGACACCAATCAATGTGCACTGATGAATTGTGGCTTTGGATATTCAATCTTTGATATTGGAAAAAAAGAATTGTTATAATTATTTATTTATAATATAATCTCTACAACACTGGTGAGACAATGACTAAAAAAAATACAGCACCAGCATTTTATTTTACGTTCACAGAGCAGCATTCAGGTTGGAGCTTTGGGGGAGGTCTGACATATGTCAATTAAAGGGCTATTTAAATATTTAAGCAACAAAGTTTGCAAGTCGTCCCTTGGGTGCAGTTATTGGGGTGTGTGTAATGCAGCCTCAGCTCTCTAAGGACCAGCTGAATGCCAGGCAGGCAGCGTGGATAGTTGGGAGGCATCACGGCTAGGGTTACAGTGTGAATTAAAGCTGACACTAAGAAGCGCTCCTCACAATGACCTGCAGAAAACAGCAGACAAAAGAGCCTATTTTAAAGCAGGACAAAGGGGAGGTTAGTGGAGATACCTGAGCTCAGGCTGGCCTAGTCAGCGTGTCTGTGGAAGGACGAATGGCTGGTGCTGCGGGACCACCGCAGCTAGACCCAGCAGGAGAAGAAACACACAGAGAAGCACATTCCTGCACAGCCATAACACTAGAAAAAGACATATGAGACACACGCATACATACACACAAGAATATCCAGAGCACAAGCTGTAATTTGTACCATATCATTTTTGGTATTAATATCAGGGTTTGACAGTGGTGACGACTGGTGGTGTTCCTGGTTTCTGGACACACACACACACACACACACACACACACACACGGTACATTTCATAACAATTCAAAGCAGAGAGGCATCGTCAACAATCTGTTTTGCTCCCTGGAGGACTTTGTCATCTGAAAAGCATATTTAACCTTTCAGATCTTTTCAAAATGTAATTTTCTCCGCAGCCAAAACTAAGTCAATCATTACTATTGACATTTTGTGATGACATTTACATCACCAAAATGCTTCTGCTCTCTCGTAGCAACCCTCAATCCCCCCAAACCGGCCCATTGCTTGTGAATTCCACGAGAGTTTGCGCTATCTCCGCTTCATCTGCTGTCACCATGGTCCTCAGCATGCTTTCACCTCCGTCCTAATCCCCCACTTCATCTGAAAGTCAGGATGACAGCTCTGGCTCTTGTCCTCTCTCTGTGTTTGTGTTCGCTCTTTTCGGTTTTCAACAGCATCCACCTGTTCTCGGAGTGGGGAGGCTGCACTTATCATTTTTTGGAGTAACTGGGGTCTTCACACTCGATTACTCTAATTGAATATTGTTGTTAATACGCATAACAAACTATCAATACCCCATTCCTATTTCTAAACTATAGTTTGTTTAGGGGCTGCACGGTGGTGTAGTGGCTAGCACTGTCGCCTCACAGCAAGAGGGCCGCGGGTTCAATTCCCGGTCGGAGCGGTCCTTCTGTGTGGAGTTTGCATGTTCTCCCCGTGGCAGCGTGGGTTCTCTCCAGGCTCTCCGGCTTCCTCCCACAGTCCAAAGACATGCTGCAGGTTAATTGATCTCTAAATGTCCCAGAGGTGTGAATGTGAGAGTGAATGGTTGTATGTCCCTACATGTGCCCTCGATGGACTGGCGGCCTGTCCAGGGTGTCCCCTGCCTTCGCCCTATGTCAGCTGGGATAGGCTCCAGCGCCCCCGCGACCCTAATGAGGATAAGCGGTATTGAAAATGGATGGATGGATGGATGGATAGTTTGTTTAATAATGGATAGAGCTTAAATTAATTAATTATTATTTTGATAATATATAATTTGCTTCGAGCAGCCGACAGCACCCTGGTTTAAGTAATGACTTTTTGGCAGACATCTCCCAGGGTGCAAAGCGTCCAGCCGCATTCTTTAGCTGGCGTTCTGATGTTCAAAGATCGCTCTGGTACCCGACGAGACTCTTCAGGATACCATTTGAAACCCTATCTTTGTATTCACAGTGTCACTTTCTCACTAGATGTGTTCAGATAATACTCTTGGCACTTTCCCAGTCACAGAGGGGGAGCTGTTTGCAATGAATGCTAAATGCTATCGAGCTAACCGCTTAGCCCTGCTAGAAAGGTTTTACACTATGAAAATAACAAGACTGTGACGCAACTTGCCACAACCAAGGCGGGTAATTAGAGGAAATGTGCGACCAAGCCGGCAGAGTCTAAAGGAGTCTCCTCATTTAAATGTGCCGTTAAATTAGATATAAAACAGCTATGCACATAACATCTTTAGGTGTGAATGAGACATAACAGGAGTGCTGAATAACACATTTACACTATGGACTACCTGAGAAATTCTGAAATGAAAAGCTGAGACTGTCGCAATAAAGAAAAGTAACTTTATTGATTTTTATTTCAGGTAAAAAATAATATAGTAACAAATGGTTAATTGATTGTTGAATATGGAGGAATTGGATGGCTAATTTGTTCATCTATCAATATATTACATAACTAATGTCGGCCAACATAAAAACTATCTATATAAAATCAAACCAGGTACGTTAACTATTTATTCAATAAAATCTTAAAACATATCGAGGTGTAAATTTAGTATGTGTCACTGTAATTGCTCCTACTTTCCATACTGGCTCTTCATAACGCAGTGGAAGTTGTGAAATCCACAGTTCTCAAATTGTGTATAAAGACACAGTTTGGGGTTTTGTCCTCGATCTCTTACATTAATATTGCACAGGAAGAGATTTTTTTTATTTGACACTGTCGGCAGGATGGAATATTTTCAGTTTCAATGTACACAAAGGAATGAGAATATTGTTCTTCAGATAGATTGGAAAACATATTATGTGTTGCCCTTTCTTATTGATTACCTACAAACATATAATTCAAAATAAACTTACTAACAAGATAACTTCCATGTTCTTCCATCTAATACATATTTTCTATTATTTATGAAGACAAGAATCCAAAAGAATTTGGAGGATATGTCATGCATTTAAAACTACCAAACGGTAATTTCCTATTATGATATGTCTCTTAAAAGTGCCTTTAGTTTGTGATTCAACATTTACTCAATTGTTCTTTTTTTAAATTCTCTAATAATAGTAATATTATAGCCAAGTTACTTGGTCAATGTATTTGAAAGGTTACGGGTGTAACTAAAAAAATCCATTGTGAATAATGAGTTTGTATTGACGCACGTTTTAAATGCAAAGCCTGGTCACAGTGCACAGTCAGACAGAGCAGCCCCAGCAGGAAACCAGCAGCTTATATGTCTCCGGTCTCTACTGATTAACATGGATAACTTTGACCCACAGAACGGGTGAGGATTCCTGTCTAATTGAATTACAGTCAGTCTCCTAGCCTCCAAATATTGTCTTGAACTTATACCCCTCTCTGTTGCCAGAAACTATTTACATTCTATATGAAAATGTTTCTCCTTTCGACTGCAATTTAGTTTGAGGCTTTGGTACAGAGAACAGTTGTTTTACTTCATCAACGAGACAATTGGGCCGTATTTTCTTGCACCATACGTCTTTGAGGCAACCATAACAGAATTAGTAGGTTGTGAAGGAATAAACCCCACATGGTAGAGTCCTTCTTATGTTGTGTATGATAAAAGAGCATGCTGGCTTAATCCAAAAAAATCAAAGCAGGTCAGTAGACTCTTACTTTATTATACTGAACTAAACACCTGCTGTGTTTTGGCCCCAATATGTTTTACTTAAAATGGCTTTTATATGCATTCAATAAAGCTGAACTCATGAGGGCATACAGAACGTAAACCTAGAGCTGTGATCTAGTTGAGGTGGGGGAGGTGGGCAAAGGTTGAAGGGAGAAAACTCGTCTTCGAGTGCAGGTCTCATACTGACATTAAAGGCAAAGTTATGTCACTTATTGCATTGCTCAGGAATGAGGTGCAAAAACATGGCTGCCAGCTCTCTTCCCCCTCAGGCTCTTCAAAACCCAGAGGCCGGACTTATGTGGCATTTCATGCATGTTATTCATTCTGCATCATAGGAAATCACACAAGACAAAGAACCCTCAGCAACACGGGATCCCAATGGAAAAAACAGCCTTGCTCTCACTTGTTAGCGTCTAGCAACAGTTCCCTTATATAAAATGCATTTGACTTGGACATTCAAGTCACATAGACATGAACATTCTATTAAATATGCATATCTCAAGTGTCCACGTCTGATTCCAAAGTGGACAGTCTAAGATTTATGGCACCATTGACCCTCATTGCTTTGCTGCTTCCTCAAGGGAACCTGCCACAGGCTGCGTGCCAAATGCTTTAAAAATTTAAAGAGGTGATGAAGAAACTATCCAGAGGAGACAAAAACACATCAGTTCTGCCACAATAAGATTTGTCTCTTCCTTCCTTCACTTTTTTCCAGCTTCTTCTTTCCAGTTTACCCTGAACACTAATTGCCAGCCATTTGAACGTGTTTTTATATCAAGACAACTGGCCATTCAAATGTATGGTGTTGGTTATGTGTATTTGGAAATCCTGGGAAAATCAGATACAATTTTCTATGTAAAATCCCTTCGGACCCCCAGTTTGGATGAATTGAAAAAATCCTTGGCTTAGCTTCCAATAGGATAGTTCTCTGATACAACGATGTGTAAATGACCAATAAGCTCTACATGGCAAGATTGCACACCAGAGATATTGAGAACTTCATCATTGCAATTGCCATGTGAACAGCTTTCCTTTGCAGACTGCAGATTGAAGGAGACTCAGGGATGGTGAATGGAGTTTTTCTTTTTCTTCTTCAGGCTGTTTGCTGCAAGCAGAACACCTGCATTCTTTCCATGCTCTCCCGAGGACTCTGAATTTGACCTCGGCGTACAAGTAAAAGAGTATCCAACTCCTTCAAAATGTCAAAATGCCACATAACTCTATTGTTCCTGACATGTTCCCTCTACAGAGGCTCAGATAAAGAAACACTTGTCTTAAAGCGGCAAGGCTGACATACCTTTCATAGAGCATAGACAGAAACAAGAACTCCCATATTCTCACAGCACCTTTCTGATTTGTCCACACTTACTGGTAAACTGATAAAGTACTGTGACAATACCTCTGGAGTGTCTCATAAATGCTTTCTATCGACCTGAAAGCATTTGCTGACTACAAACAGAACTACAAACGGGGGCATTTCTCCTGTGGGTAGGAGATGATTTTCTCCAGCAGGCACACAGGATCACTGTCTTGCTGCTCTTAGCTAACCTTCCACAGACAGCAGCACCTTCAATGGCTCCAGGCCTTCAGCCTGAAAATCTCTCCTCTGCAGGATGGATTGGGTTCCAGGACCCTGTCCTCTCCTGGGACTGACCCAACCTGGGGAACAGAGGGCTTTCATGGGAGATCACAGGTGCTTATATACAAAATGGCAATTTTCTTTTTCCATAATTCCATGTTACTGCATTACCAGATCTTATCGTGAGGCCAGTATCTCATTCCTGAGGTTTTAGACGTTAATGAAAGATGCTTTGCCTCCAGCCACTGGGGGCTAAATCAACAAGCCTAGGATTCCTGTTGGCCTTTGTAGGGGAATACCAAAGGCAGAGAGTGGACTGAGCAGAGGTCAGAGACAATGCAGGGAGCTGAAGATGGAAATGCTGCGCCCAAAACAAGCTTGTAGGCAATCTAGTGCAGTGGTTCCAAATCTCTTTTGTCAGATGTACTCCCACAGCACTGTCACATGTAGCCTGACCCATCAGTGCCACCACCTGCCGTGTTCCAAACAGGTTAATATTAACTGGATTTAAACTGGATGTTAATAGCCTGCTATTAGTCTAATTATGTAAGTGGATAATGCTAAAGTAAGCTATTGTTTGTATTTAACTGAACTGCATTCATACTACTACAATGGAGACGCAGATGCTGGATGTTATCTGTTATCAGTTAAGTTTAGATAACTATTAACTCATTCATTTTAGCAAACAATTTAAACCATTTATTCATTATGGTCAGTTATTCCAACTATTTATCCATTTGCAGTGTATAATAACCATTCAATAGCTTTTACAATATATGAGCCTATACTTTTAGCTTGGTCTTTCTATTTTATCCATTAGCCTACTTAAGGCTAAGTATTTAAACCTTCTATCCATTGTTTGATCAATCACTTATTTTAACTCTTTATACTTTACCTTTGTCTCTCACTTTCATATATTACTTTCAGCTAAATATGTGAACAGTTTATGATTATCTAGTTATCTATTTTAACCTTCATCCATCCCTCTTACTGTTTAGGCTTCTCTGCTCTCGTAATTCTTTAGCCTGCTAGTTTTCATGCAATCTCAATTGCAGCACGTAGTGATCAAGTGTTACAACTACGGGTATATTTTCTGATCAACAGTCTTTTTTAACATTTTTTATTAGTAATGCTTCTCTACAATCTTCCAATGTACATCCTTGCACCAGTAGGAGTACAAGTAGTTGGGAATCCCTAATCTTAAAGCCTTCTTACCTTTCCCAGGTCACACATGGTAATCATTCAATGCCATCATACTGTACGTTTATATTAGCAGCTAAATATTCAAATGAATGTAGGCTTACTGGATCTATGTTCACTACGATATCATAATACATATTATTATTTTCCTTGGAGAATTTAAACATTTTGATGACAGCTTTTTGTGCCCTTTTGTGTGACCCTGAATCAGGCTAATACAACCTCAACAATATGTGTTGAGTATATGTAATTTCAGCCACTTAGGATCATTAAAAGGAGATCATATTGAATATCACTTCTCGAGCGGGAAAGAGAAAGCGAGAAAGAAATAAAGAAGAGATTTGTTTGTCAGTCAATTCTGACCCACTCAATCTCCTTAGCCTTGTGAAAGAGGGGGAGAGAAAGGGTCGGGGTCAGCTTTCTGTAAATCTTCTGATGAAATGTTGACAAAACAGCCAATTTTCTGTAATTTTGCTGCAGCCGTCTTTCAGCAGCTTACTCACTCAGAACCCCTTCATTTCAAACAGCGGCACACTGCGACCTCTGACATGTATCTCTTCTCTGACTTCTTTGGCCTGGCAGAAAGACAGTAACAGTTGTGCCTTTTAGGTCAGGTGGATGCCGTTTAAGGAGCCAGCCTCATAAAGGACGCCTTTGTCTCTCAAACAGGCTCTCTTGGGCCCCAGTAAAAGGATAAGAAATGTAGTTAATAGCTCAGGAGTGGCCTAATCATCAGCTGCCATTACTGCTCCAATATCAGCAGAGATGACAGACTTATCAATAACAAAGGCCCAGCTGAAGCCTCCACCGCTCTGTCATTTTGATCTTTGCTCCACTAATCAGAGCTTTCATTTGAGCTAAGCACCGGGCAGCACACCTCTCATTCTCTTCATGCTGTGCCAGATATCACTCATCTTTACAAGCCAGTCTGTATTCCCTCAACCCCAGGCCACCATTTTCACAAATTGGCTTAATTTCTCAGGCAAAATATATGACACATATGAGAGCTCATTATCCTTGCAATGCAAGTGATTATTGCACTTACTGGTAAAACTCTCTTAGCTTTGGAGGTTTTGTCTTGAATGGCTTTGGTTGGAGTCCAGCTGATTTTTTAAATGAAGACATGTCAAACTGACTATCATTGTGTAATATGTCATAAGCGTATGCTGTGTTTGGGTTAATACTACACTCCCAATAACACAAAATGATTGTGAGGCATGTTGTTTGTACTTTTTGTCCACTACAAAGCATGGACTGAAGAGTAACACCTTCATATACCTTATGTGTTGTAAAACAAGAATAAGACTTAGATTAATAAAAGGCTGTCTATCATCTAGAGTAGATAGCTCTTATATAGAATATTCAAAATGCTAAAGGAGAGGATGTATACCATTTTAATTGTAATATACATACTTTAATGCCAATATTTCTCTTGTTCATTCTTCCACAAAAAGCTCCTCCATCAAGGAGAAACCTGAGAGGACCAAAGAGGTGCTCCGCACCTGGACGAGCTGGCCCTTTCATTTACAGTCATGGTGAGGATCAGGCACTGACTGACTCAGACACCTGCTATTGGGAAATATGTTCTCCATCAGTGAGCTATAGACTATTTCTGGACAGGAGCACTGGGAGACCATTGTTCTCCTCGGCACTGACAGCCAAGGTATTCTGGGACTCTTGGCACACATAGCAAACAATGTGTTATTCATGTTAAGCTTAAAAATTGGATTACTTATTCAACGTTACCAAACAAACTGCAGTTAGAGTGGTATTTGTTAATTGCAGCAGAATTGTTTGATGGCTTTAATATTGTAATAGTGCATATTCCAAATAAAGAGCTCACATATGATGTTTATATATTTATATATATATATATATATATATATATATATATATATATATATATATATATATATATATACAGTATATATACAGTATATATATACAACTGCAACTGATGGAACAAAATTAGAGAAATGGAAAGATCAGAATTATGAAAAAACAAATGTGTATTGTTTGGCTATTGTATATTAAAAGAATGACAGAAATGTTTTTTTCAGATCAAAAATAGCTACCTATCTTTCATATTAAACATAACCTATGGTCTCAGGCTTAACATAAAACAGTGGAGGTCCTTATTCCCTCAGTTTGATACATGATATGTGCTCTTTAAACAAATCATCTGGCCTCTGCTCCTATACAGTCTTATACTGGGGCAGGGAGTTTGGGGATTTTGCAATGTCATCTGGGATTAAAAAGGAGCAGCACATCAGAGCCCCAGGCCACACCACCTGGAGCCCCTATACGATCCCTGGCGCTGCACCACTAAGTACCAGCCCCATTAGCTTACCGCTGAATAATTCCTGGTCAACCAAATGACACAGAGCTAACAAAGCTCCATTTCAGAAAAGATTACAACTTCAACAGGAAACCCTTTGATTATGAGTTTGTTTGAAATGTTATCAATACCATGATCATTCCTGCGGATCAACAAAACCATCTCTAATCACCATACCTTGGCTGCACCTTCAGTTGTGCATCAATCTCCAGAAAAAAGGGGAAAAAAGCAAATTACGGTGGAGAATAGAGGAGTGACTTGTTTAACAAGAAGCACGTGCAATGACAAAGCGATTCCTTTCTCAATGTTGATCACCCACCTGCACACAGATTAGGTCAGATATTCACCTGAGCCGCCAACCTGTCACTCACACTCAATAAAAAAAAGAAACACACACAGCACACATTCATTTCATGTTAGTGCTCCTAACAGTAGACAGCAGACAGGACTTTACCTGTCTATTTTACCAACAGAAAAACAGCCACTGTATACACATGTTTGCAAGCAGCTATTATAATAAAATAGGTGAAATATAGCCACGAACTTTAATCTTTGGTTGGTGTCAAAATATACACAATTCAATACAATCTGTCATTTACATATATAAAAGTTGATAAACAAAATTCATAATTATGAAATATACAATATTGCACGCCCAGCTTTTGTGTAGGTGCAAAGTGCTTACAAATAATTATACTTGTAGTGCTTGATTATTATATTCCAACAGCAGTCTGCAGTCTACATGAAAGTGCTGACAACAATAAACAATTATATTTGTATACATTGGGTGATGGCCAAACAACATGAAGCTCAATTTAAGTTCTGTTTTCTTAGGATCCTCCTTGAGGTTTACACTTGCAATAATTTCCCATTGTGTTATTTTTGCAGTTTATTCAATTAATGAAAAAAAAAACCTTGCGGATGATCAGAAATATTTGTCCACTGTCTTGAGGAAATACCTTGGTCTCTCTCATGAAGTTCTTAATTAAACCCTGCTGTAGGTCCAACATTTTCCTCATTTGCAAATACGTAATCAATCCTAAAGTGCAAAGTTAGTTATTATACATAATTGAGACCAGAACCTGAAAACCCGTACAATAGGGTCATCATTGTGGTAAAAAAAAAAATATATATATATTTATTGTATCATGCAATCTGATTGGTTGGATAACATAGTTTCCTTATAATACTGGTCCACCTCAACCTTTTGAGAGTTGTCTATTATAATGAAAGAGAGGAATGGGACGCAAAGATGTTGTTTCATCATCAATTTAGTCTCTGGCGCCCCTCTGTGGTATCTATGCAGAACAGACTTCATTCATTTTCGGTTCAGAAAAAAGATTGTGCAACTAATTCCCCACACTTTTCTAAAACACTTCAAATGGCTTGACAACTAGAATATGATGATGAAAGCTTGTCATGGGTGTATACTTGACCAATGTCTCTGAGGTTGTAATAGTGACCCAACAATCTCTCGCTCTCTCTCTCGTGCGTGCGTGCGTGCGTGTTTGGTGGTGGGGGGTACAGCTGCACAGGTGCACAGCTGGAAAGTTATAGACCAATGTCATCTCAGATTTTAATGAAGAAACGTAAGTGATCAAATAAGTACCCTACACCATTTACAACAAAAAAAATGCACTAAATACTAAATTAAATTTAATACATTTTGTTTTCATTGGCATGAAAGCAACAACAACAAACAATGTCGCCTAACTAAATCCAACTACATTGTGTGCCCCTCTCACTGTCAGTGTAAAGTGGAAGCAGATACGACTGAACTATATGCTACCATTCCGCGGGTGTAGTCAGTAGATAAGAGTATGAATATACGATAGCCACGTTATCTGTAGAAAAAAAAAATTGTAAACCGACTGTAGGGTGCATCACATTTATGTATGCGCGTGTATGTTCTCCATCACGTCGTATACTCGGAACATGATGTCTTAGTGCATAACACTGACATGAGCAAGGGAGGGGCTGCCGTAAAACACACCGATAGAATGAATGCAAAGAGCCAAAAGAACACTTCCTGTTGATGCAAAAATTGCAGCAGCAACTGTCTGACACATCTGGACTGGAGAGGGGGGGAGGCCTGGCTGTAGTGTAAGCGAACTACTGAGGGGAATGGACAACGTGTAATGCTAATCTGCAAAACGGTGAGTTTAATGGACTTCTACTTTTGCTTGGACCTATGACCGTAATGCGTTCGCAACGTCGGCGCGTTTTTGCCCTGACAGTGAAAGCATAAAAGGGACATCATTGTCGGCGACTGTACGCTAGCAGTGGTAGGCTATCTAGCGTTAGCCGCTACTCACACCGACTGGGATAGGGCGGCTGCGAGCTAAACTAGCGCTAACTGTTAGCATAAGCTAGCTAGCATAGTAACGTCAGCTATTTCATGACAGCCGACATAGTTTGCGCCCCGCCGTCGACGTTACTTATCTACTACACCAGACAATGCTGGAAAGACTTTTAACGAACTAAGAAAACAAGCATGACCAGCCCGCAGAACAATCCACAGCGCGTTAAAGTGTGAAGTCTGTCTGAAAGTTTCTTTTCGGAAATAATTGCTCGATCGAGGACGAGCTAGTGGAGCTAACGCTGTAGTTAGCTTTGATAGTTTGCGGGTTTGGCCCTTTGAACCGATGCAGGTTTTTAACTGACATTAGTCTACATACAAGTTACCGTATACATGAAACATGGTGGAAACGACAAACAAAAGCAGGTGGCTGTGACTGTCAAGCTAACGTTAACATTTGCTGCTCAGCTCGGTGGGGTAGCCCCCCTCCCGACCACCAACAGCTAGCTTAACTAACGTTAACTAGTAACGGAATGGTTGGCAATAAAGTTTGAGACGCCCCACATTTGCTCCCCGAGATATCGGCAGCATATGTACGTACTATGGGATCAACAGTACATGCTACTATGTCTGAGTGGCCGTAACACGGGTAAATGCGAGTCTTCGTGTGTGTGAGTAGGTACGAAAAAATAAATGTAATGTAAACCCACTCTACATTAATGCGGTGGCATCGGGCCCGTTTTTGGAGGGCATTTGTTCGGCCGAAAGATTAAAGATTCATTATTCGTAATGCTGTCTGCCAACAATGACTGTGCAAGTAAACTAATTGTACGCGAATTATGGCACGAAAGGTCAAAGTGCAGGTACCTGGCATGTTATTCTGTGCAACTGGGTTCACCCAGGTCACCTTTACTATTTATTCTTATTTCAGTGACATTTATTTGCTCGAAATCCAACAATCCACTAAGTTTAAAGTTCAGTTTGAAAGGGAGGGGCATCTGTATTCCAGGACAACTGTATCTGAAACTAGCCTAAATATGTTCACTTTAAGGCATGTTGGAACACAGTGGAGCCAAACCAATTACTGCTTTTGCATCAACAACCATTGTGGCTTCGCACCATTCAACCCTATGTGTACTGTCCCATTTTAGTTTGAACCGCCAGGTGAAATGAGTTATTGTACAAAACCAGACACGCAGATGCTCGGGTGCATACAGTAATTTCTGGTAAAAACAGGACTCTTGTCAGAGTTTCAACACATCCTGGAAAACCTGGAGACCAGTTGACTAATTTTACATTCATGAAAAACTCAAGGAAAATTAAAGGAGTTTCAACATGCTCCTATTTTCCAATTTACTACTCAACCTATCAGAGCTCTGCAAAATGGATAACATTGCCAGGGCAAAAATATGTGTTGGATCATATTAACTTTCTATTGATGAGACAACAGCATTTTTAATATCCTGGTAATCTGGACCTGTCAGAGGTTATTGTTTGTGGAAAGTTTGACGGAAGCAGTTAGCAGGCCACACTGTAAATGTGCAAATGCATAATTTCCTCATATTCTTCTTGCAACCTTTCCAAAAAAATATTTCATGTCTATGATATGGGATATTTCTCACTTAATTATTGTTATAGATATTTACTGTTTTCTAACTGAAGGAAAAAAGCTGTTGTGAGTGTGTGTGTGTGTGTGTGTGTGTGTGTGTGTGTGTGTGTGTGTGTATATATATATATATATATATATATATATATATATATATATATATATATATATATGTATATATATATATGTATATATATATATATGTATATATATATATATATATATATATATGGCGACTGTGGGTCAGTGGTTAGCAGGTCCCTCTTTCAATCAGGGGGTTTGCGGTTCAATCCCTGCCCTAGTCGTTGTGTCCTTGAGCAAGACACTTAACCCTGAATTGTTCCCTGTAGCTGTGTCTACAGTGTATGAATGTAACATGATTGTAATAATATCTTGGTCTGAATCAACTTCATGGAAGATGCATATTCTCTGTAACCTCACTGTTTATATTACCACTGGTTACAATAACCAACGTTATCTGTAGAGAGTAGCTTTATGCACAGATTTCACACCTACTTTGTGGTAATTTGGTGTTGTTAGAATGTATTCGGACATGTATTGTGAACATTCATACCAATTGAAAATGTTTGCTATACATTTAATAATTATCTGTTATCTGGGGTGTGCACGGTATAAAACTATTCCCACAAAAGCAGCCACAAACAGAACACTGCTGACACTTTTCAGTGTACCGTAGTCTGTAGTCTGTTTAAGTTGAAGAGTGGAGAAAAGTAACGTTTCGTCGGTTGATATGAAAAAAGAAATGACATGTAATGATAACAACGAACTGCCTGCACTGCAAATAGTGCTTTGTTGGAGACCAGCAGGTGTCAAACTTAGCAGAATAATGTTTTCCGCTCTTCGTCTGACTTTTTGGTGTCAAACAACAGAAGAAGCCGCTACTTAGGTACAAGCTCTTCTTGTTTGACCGTTCGGTCCAGCTTGGCTCTCTCATGGTTTTGGTTAGAAATAATCCGTTTTGTGTAAAACTCTTGAGAGAGTTTGTATGTATTCACCAGAGTTTGTGTTCATGTGTTTACATTCGGCAGGCAGCCTTGCAGTCTGAGCAATCTTGTATCTCTACACTTGGAGGAAGGTTGCATTAGCAGTTCTGTTTGACATGTTGACATGCTAATTTGAATGCAGTGTGTAATTTGCTTACGGTTATTTTAATGTAATAAAGTCATGAATCAAGTTTAAGCTTTAGTTATATATTATGGTTACAACAAGGATCTTTCATTTTGTGTTGATTTTGGCATTCATGTGGACAAAAGCAGTAGTGTTTCCAAATACCAGTTCCCCTTTGGGAAACTTCTCCTTTTACTCGATTAGGGTCCTATACTCTGTCCCTGGTTCTGGTTCTCCCTTGCCTTTCTTCCCTCCTGCCAGCAATATGGCTTGGGCTTCCAGCAGTGTGGTGTTGCTGTTGGCGCTGAGCTCGCCACCTCCCTCCGGAACTCTGACTATAGGGAAGTTGAATCTTTAGAGGCATCAATGTTACATATAGACGGTTTCATAACCAGTTTAGCGTAAGTGAAATCAACATTTAAACAACGAAACAATCTTCTCTCCCGCCAACTGCGGATCCCTTTCAACTGCGTTTTTGGACAGCAAGAACGTGACGTCACATTTAAACATGGCGGATTCTTTCTTGCGATAACCCTATCACACATAACGCTGTTCGGACATCTCTTTTTGATACCATGATAGAAACTATATTGAAAAATGTAAACAATATATTTTATATAATTTTGACAATATTTACCGTTATATTGCCGGGTGAATTATGGCGGGCAGGGTCAGACTACTATTTTGAATCAACAAGATGCCCTTTGAACTAGTTACTCTCATACACTTAATTCCATTGTGCCATCTCTTAGCATTGAGCAACACAGTACAACCAAGAAAGACACGATCTTGTGATTATGGCAAAGTTAATTCACTTAACCGCACTACCGTACTGTGTAATTCTATTGAGAATGAATATGTTGGAAAAGTATAAAGAAAACAAGGAGGGCCTCATGTCTTCCACTTGTGTTTTTAAGCATGTGAGTAGGCTGAAATAAAAGATGAAAACGTTATTTACGTAAAAATAAGAAAACTCACCCAAAGGCTGAGCATACAATATTTAGCTCTGAATACTTGACTCCCACTGTGGCTTAACAAGTTCCACAATGCAAGTTGCATTTTATCCTCACACCAGCAATGTACCTCACATCATACCTTTTCCTTTTGTATCAGAATTTAGTCTATTTTCATCTTTTTAAACTATCTGTTTAAAATTGCTCTCTCAACCTTTGCTTGTTAAGCAATTCTGTTCTGGGTCTGCTCTGCCCCTCAAGCTGTTTTTTAAAGTATGTAAAATGCTGCTGATGTTGAAGAAAGCATACAATGTCCGCTTGCTGACTTAGATTTTTATACTCACGTTTTTTTTTTTCTTCATTTTTTGAGTGACATGCTTAAGTTATCGGCTTTAGTTGATGTCTTACCGCGAGAGTTTTGCTGACCATAACTATCACAATGTACTCTGCTTTCTTTATACCTGCCTACCTCCAGCAGCTGTGTAAAAAAAAAAAGAAGGTTTATTACCACGCAGGCAACTTGTATGGAATATTTCTTGCTGAGTTTAAACATTTTCAGTTTTTCCCATGTGAGCCAAGCATGTGACCCTCACCCAGCATGTGCATCTCCACTACTGAGCATACATTCTTTGGCTGCCCTTCAACTTGGCTCCATTTAGTATGCATGCTGTTGGCAGCCATTACTGATGTGTTTAGTGTCTGAACATGTTGAATTTGAAGGCTGGTAATGGGGGAGTGAGAATAATACACTGTACACCTTCTTGCGATTCTCTGTTTTGCTACATCTTTCCCTCTCCTGTGCCAGGATGAGAACATATGGTTTGTAAGACAGGTGTCTTGGCAAGCTTTGGCAATTGGAGAAAGTGTTTACGTAACCAAAGTGCTGATAGGGACTCTGTGCAGAAGATCATGCTGAATTGCCAGGCTGGGGTTGGGAGGGAGCAGGAGGTGCAGAAGGAGAGAAGGGCAGATGGAGTGGGGGGAGATGAGGGTTAAGCTGGAGAACTGACACATGGTTTTGCAACACAGGAATATTTGCTCTTACAAACACAGAATCACACAGTAGGTGCAGTAAAATATGATTCACAGTGTTATTAGTTCTGCTGAGAAGGAAGGGTCTATGTCTATTAATGTTGATGAAGCTGCACAAATCAGCATACTGTTGTTTGAGGGTAATATGCAGCTACTTGTGCAGCAATGCCTTTCACGGGGGATCTAGTCTTGAAATATGTTTCAGTCAGAGTGTGAATGTTATTGTTGGTGTGCTATGAAATCTCTTAATGCAGGGATGGGCTGTTTTCAGTTGGAGAGTCTGACAAGCATTAGCCACAATTAGGCACTTACCAAACTGGTTGCATCAGTCACTAATGATTAGGGCTGTCAAAATGTACCCAAAAAAACATTTGACTATTTGTAAAATAAAAAACTATTCAAATATTTAATTTTGCGCACTATGTCCATGAAACCTTGTCCTAACTTGCCACGAGCGATGCAGCACTGTCCAGTGGATCGTTCTGTGCTGAGCTCTTATCAGACGCCCTGTTTCTATTTATTCCTGTTAATCACTTTGAACGCTTGCAATGGTCGAGCAATGCCTGAAAAAAGGAAATAAGGTGGCAGCTGGCTAGTGTGAGATTGCCTGAATGTTTCCTTCTTGTTGTTGGCTATATTATGTAAATATAGTAAATATAAAACTTGCTTTTACAAAAGGCTTTGTAAGATGCATTTTAAGAACGCTTAATGTATGCTCAACTGCCAAACAGAACCAGATTTTCTTCTTTCGCTGCCAAATGTGGCATTGCCTTTACCTTTCATGGCTTCGCTGTTATATGACTGGTTCCACCACTCTCAATTGTTTCATCAACTTACTTCTCAGTTTTCCTGTGTTGCAATAATGGTAATAGTTTAATGGCGACTGGTGATTCAAAACATTTGATAGGACAGAAGAGAAACCAACCCACGGCATCCTATTATTTTGCACTAGTTGTTTCTCCCCAAAAGAACACAGATTTCAGTGTATTGCAGTATACAGTGGGCAGATTACAAATGGAACAAGAGAGTCAGGGGTATATCACATTGGACAAAAATATACAGATATTGAGTGTCTTGGTATCTTTTTAGCCAGTTAAGTTAGAAAGTAGGAAAATAACTACAGTATCCATACTTTCATTTTTTACATCCAGAGTGCAATATATCTCCTAGTCAAACTTCCACTTCAGATCTATACAACCCAGATTTTATCTAATTTAATTTCAGTCATTCCAAACTGAAAAAACATTCCAGATATCCCTAATGTAATTTTTAATACTCAAAATATAAACACAAAGAATTGAATAGGGCTCAATATAGCCAATATAAAAAATGTCTTTATTGGGCCTGATACTGATCTTGGAGATAGTGTATATATTCATCTATCCTACTTTTGCTAATACAATTGTTCATTTATTGACTACACAGTAAGCTATCTGATATTATGTTTTAAACAGCCTACGCTAAAGGCAACACACATCGACATACATATTAGTCAGCATACCCGGCCAGAATAATATGTTCACTAAAATGTTGACAGTCAAGTTTGTTAATGTGACAGCACACAGCATAGTTTAGGCTGTTTAGTTCGCTGAGGTCCAACGTCATTCTACAGTTGAGCATTTCTCCTGTAGAGCTAATTTTATTATCATTTACAGCAAAGTTAGTGCTGCGTGCATGTTAGAAAAGCTACAGGCTGGGCTTGTGTGCCCAGGCTGGGCGCCTCTCATGTAATCGTGACCAGGGATTGGACAACCTTTGCTTCAGCCCATTCTGGTCTCACAGTTAGCCTTGTGGGTAATAAGGTTCATGTTAGTAAAAGGTTCATTAATAATCTTGTCAGCCTTGAAGTGCCTTTGTGCACGTTGAGCCGGTACAAATTATGTGAACTCATTTAAATGTAACTCCAACTAAATATATCAGACTTGAGTTAAGGATGAACTTTGTAGGCTACTCAGATGTGCTCTATAAAAGGCTTGGCATATAAATGGTCATATACAGTACCATATAAAAGTAATTTTGTCATCTTAAACAACTTTCTTAATCATACAATATAATAGTTTTCGTTAACTGTGAAATTAAAAAAATGCTGCAGTGCATCGCAAATGTTTCAAAACCTAATGTTTTTTTCTTTTTCTCATCAGGCAGCCAAACTGGAGAAACATATCCAAGAAATGGACGACGGCAGCTACATCGAGTTCGATGTGCCGGAGTTCAGTAACACTGTTCTGACCCAGCTCAATGAGCTGCGGCTGCAAGGGAAGCTGTGTGACATCATTGTTCACATTCAGGGCCAGCCATTTCGAGCCCACAAGGCTGTGCTGGCAGCAAGTTCACCCTATTTTCGTGACCACTCAGCTCTCAACACCATGAGTGGCCTTTCCATTTCAGTCATCAAAAGCCCTGAGGTTTTTGAGCAGCTCCTTTCGTTTTGCTACACAGGTCACATGTCCCTGCAGCTCAAGGATATTATCAGTTTCCTCACTGCTGCCAGCTTTCTGCAGATGCAGGTCATCATTGACAAGTGTACCCAGATCCTGGAGAGCATCCACTCCAAGATCAGCCTCCCAGCTGGTGTTTGTAGCACAGAGAAGGATGCCTTGCAGACCAGCGGCAATGGGGTCAATGACAGCAACCTCTTTGTAAACCCTACCCAGATCTCCCCCCCTTACTACTCACGGCAGCCTCAGGCAGGACACGAAGCGCGCTTTGAGCTGCCAGGAAAAAGCTTGGGCCGGGGTCGACAGCAGCAAGAGGAAGGCCAGTCGGACCGAGGCAGTAGTGATAGTGTCTCCGAGCATGATGCTCCCATGGAGGCAGAAACAGAGCAAGTGGAACTGATCGGCAAAGATGGGCAAGTAACGGATGTGCATGTGAAGATAGAGAAGACCGACAGGCCCACTTACTCAGATAGTTCCTCAGCCGGTGATGATGGCTACCATACAGAGTTGGTAGATGGAGAGCAGGTATTGGCTGTCAGTGTGGGTTCTTATGGTCCTGTCATCCAGTCTGCTGCCTATTCTTACTCAGGGCTGTCCTCCCCGTGCTTTGTCAACCTCACCAACTCCAGTCCTTCCCGCTCCATGCTCAGTGGCTACAGAGGTGGACGAGCCAGGGCAAAGCGCCCAGTGGCCATCCCAGCAGGAGTGCTGAGTCATATCAAACCCGGCTCAGATGACACCGAATCAGCTGTGGGAGCCACAGGGTTGGAGAATGATGTGCGAGAGCGTAGCTTGCGAAGCCAGTGGTACCCCTACAATGAGAGACTCATTTGCATCTACTGTGGAAAGACCTTCAACCAGAAGGGGAGCCTGGATCGCCACATGCGCCTGCACATGGGAATCACCCCATTTGTTTGTAAGTTCTGTGGCAAGAAGTACACAAGGAAAGACCAGCTGGAGTACCACATCCGTGGCCACACGGACAACAAGCCCTTCCACTGTCAGATATGTGGCAAATGCTTCCCATTTCAGGGCACCCTTAACCAGCACCTGAGGAAGAAGCACATGGGAGCAACAGACGGGAGCAATCATATAGACTCTCCAGAGATAACGGAGGGAAGCGCAGATCAGAAGGACCAAGAGGATACGACTGAGGTGATGGCCTTTGAGGCGCAATATGCAGAAGAGGCACCAGCCCCGAATATGGAGGAGAGTTCAAAATGCAGTCCAGAGGAGGCTCAAGCATCAAGATGTGATTTTTAGCTCCTGCTTCAGCTTAAGGAAGCTTCAAGAAATGTTTATCTTAACTCAACTAAAGGACTTTTTTTCTTTTTAAATCAGCTCCCTCTACTATAGACATTTCTTGCGTCAAGGGTTCCTGTCAATTTTGTGAAATTTAGATGTTGAATGCTGAGAGTAAATGGGTGCTTTATAGAAATTTGATTCTTTCAAGCAAAGGGAGTAACAACTTACTATTTTTGAGGAGGTCCCAATAATCAAGACCCCCTGATTGATTTATCTTTTTATCTTTCCATGTTTTTTAAAACATATTTACAGAGTTATATAGGCATGTTGCAATAATTGATAATGTGAAAGCTCTGGTAAGATGCTTGTCATATCACCTTTTTACCTGACCTGTTTTTGCACATGTGGCCACAGGAGGTCACTTACTCACAAGGAATGATTTTTCTGCCAGTGCAAAGCTTCGTGTGACATATCCGTTCAATACCTCATGATGCAACTACATACTCATAAGAGACAGTATTTTAACTTAAATGAAACTCACCAGGTTCTACCTCATAGCCAAGAACCTACTAGGCACAGATGTGTTTACCGTTTGAAATCCGTTTTAGGTTGTATGTGCATTATCTTATTGCCAAACCCTGTAAAGAATATTCTCTCAACACAAAGCCTTGATACTTCGGGGAAATATTCCTTGCTGATTGTATGGATCAGGGACATAGTTCCTGAAAAATATTTCATGGTCAGCCAGGATTAAGAAGGTGCTATGTTTGGAGTACATAATATTTGCTAGCTTTCTTGTGTTTGTTTTTCGCAAATGCAGACAATAGAGTAAGAAAATGGCCCGCATATGTTTTGCTGTCTTATAACATTTGTTCGACACAACACTCAAGAAGTGTGTCTCTTATCACTACTGGAGATCTCTATCTGTTAGCCAAAGGGTGGTTCTAGATACTGTCATCCATGTAATGGATGAATTACGTCCAACCGTGAAGTCATTTTATTCCTCTATACTCTGATGGCAGACTTATACTGAATTATTGTATGTGTAAATTGTTTAGTCCTGATGTAGGCTTTTAGGTTAATACTCAGCGTCTGTCGGAGACAGGAGTACTCATTGTCAACTCAGCACAATAAGAACAGCTCTGTATCTGTTCACATATATCAATATAGTATACTAGTCTGAATAATATGCAAATAGAAAGAACAAAGGAATCTCAGCCATTTCGACATGGTTTTTCTTCCATTATTTGAAAGAGCTATTGGTTTGTCTCCTTTTTTCCTTCTGTCCTACCTTTTTATGATGGGACGATTGATCTGTTCTCTGCATCGGTCGTGGTCAAATACAGACTTGGAACAAGTTATCCTCATTTGTTGATCCTACTTCATGACGGTGACATAAATGGGCCAAAGCTAGGCTAATGGGACGTTCACACCAAACGTGTTGCGAATTTTTCGCGTGAGTAGAACCCATGCAAAGTCAATGCACAGACGCGAATTGTTGTGAATTTCGCCGGGCGGTGCGATAGATGCGAATGGCGTGTTGCGAAATTTTCGCCAGAGTTTAAATATTTAAACTTTGGCAAAACCTTTGCAACTCGCGAAGTTGTGAAAGCCAATCAGCGTTGAGATGCTCCGCCCACCTGGCTGCTGCTGCTCTAGTAGCGCTGGAAGCGGAAATTATGAACCCAGACACAAGGGCGTTAGATGTTCCGAAGTTTATGGGATGTCCACAACATGTATAAAGCAGAACTAGTGGTTATTTCTTCCGTGGTCAATGGCGGAAATTATAACTGTTTTTACGGAGACAAGCCACGGAGATAAGCCACGCCCCCTTTTCGCGACTGGTTGCGAAAGACGCAAATGAACACAACTTGTCTGGCGAGTAAACTGACGCGAGTAAAGCGTTGCGAATATTCGCAACACGTTTGGTGTGAACGCACTCTAGGCTAATAGGTAAAGGTTGTTAGCGCTAGCTGGTGATCCAAAGTATTGATGCACTTTGCAGAGTTTAGTGGGCGAGATGGGTGTTGTGCCATTGAGAAAATGTGCCAATTTCTGTCTTAATACCAATGCAGTAGTATCAGAGTAGTACTAGCTTCACAGTAGTGATCTTGCTCCTGAGTAAACATTTTGTGAACTTTGATGAGACTGCAATCACATGAAAACTATTAGCTTCAAGTCATGCATGGAAAGCATTTTAGCGATACTGTTTGAACCGTGGGGATCAGGGACGGGGGTGTTGTTAGTAAATAGAGACATGGGTTTAATTCCATTGAGATTTCAAGGAATCTGCTTTCACAGTAAATACAAAAGAAGGCACTTAGAAGGCCTGAATGGTTATCTTGTGATATTTAAGAAATTTAAAGCTCAGCTGGGTGGTCCTCTTTGTGCTATCCTGCTTTCTTATCTGCCATCCAGCTGTTTAATACTTTTTTTTGAAGAGCACCTGCTATACGCTTGTATTCTGTCCCACCTGGTCCATGCTGAATTTGTGTCAATGAATTGTTTTTTTATTAATTTACAGTTTCCATATAATTTTCTACTTTGTGTGCGTTTCGCAGGTGACTATTGTGTTTTGTTGCTTATGTCGATTGTCGAGAGCGCAGTCCCTTTTTATTCCACTGAATCTGCGGTCATTGTCTTCACTCATTGACAGCAAAGAAAGCAAACCAAAATATAGGGAAATTTTGCAAAAATCTGTATAGCTAGCTTTTCTTTATCTTTGTATGTAAGGATTTATCACACCAACACTTTTGGTCTTCACTCCCACAGTCTGTCAACCTGTACAGTAGAATGTTTCCTATGTTTTTATTTTTCTTCTGTCAACCGCTGATGTTGATGTTGCAGGTTTGGCAGCTGATCTGACCTCACCAACATCAGTAGCTGAATAACTTGATTCTGCCTCTGATGATTCTTGCCCTTCACCTAGAAAAAAAGGATGACATGCATACCTCCTTGTCAGTTATGTTTTGTGAGTAATGGGTACAAACTGCTAAAAGGACTTTGTGCCAATAGTTCACACCAAAGACTAATAGTTGATTTTTAACCGTACATTTTGACTGTACAGCATAATTGAATGCTCATTTGGAAGACTAGGTTCTTAATTTAATGTAGGACTAGTTCATTGCTATTTGTAAGGAATGTACGTTTCCCAGCTTTATAACAATCACTTGTGTAAAATTTGAACAATTTGCTAAGAAGACATTAAGAAGTGAAGTCATAAATAACATAATATTAATATTAAGCCATACAAAAGCTGATGATATAAAAGGTGTGCAATAGGTATTATAATTGTTTAAAGCCAATGTAAACAAAAAAAGAGAGAAAATACTTTACAAAAAGTGGCATCTTGAACTTAGTGCCTTGCCACAAGCTTTACATTTTAGATTCTGGCACTTAGATTCCTGTGCCTCTTTCATTTTGTAATGGAGGTGTTACTGAGGATGAATAGAAATTAATTCATGTCATTCTTGTCCATTATGTTGTTTTTTTCAGCTCAAGTCCTGCTCCCTCATTTTTGCTTTTTATCATTCAACCTGTTTTTTTGGTTTTGTTTATTGTCACGGAATGGATTTTAAGGTTTAACTGATTTTGTAGCAATTGATTACAATCAAATGAGGCAGACTTGTTCCCCACAAGCTGTTGCCCCGTGTTCAGAGACTACACTGTTTCACTCCTCGCCAACCACTGAGGACAATCTTAACAATGTATGGTAGTTTAAGGCATTTCAATGTAGGAAGGAGATGCATGAGAAACACAGATCTACTTCCTCTCTGTTCTCTCGGAGCATCTGTCAGGGGAACAGCTGCTTGCATATTTAGCAGATAATAAACTGAATATTTGGGGAGAAAAACAGAACAAGCCCCCATATGCTGTAGCTGAATTGCACATTGCTCAATCACAAAATTGTATGAAAATACCAATGGATAATTCTGTAACTTTATTTTTGTATTTGTGTCATCAATTGTGCACTTAGGTTTTTTTTATTATTATTTTTTTAATAGTAAATACCAATTCCATCCGGGAAGTCCAGTTTATCTCTGTTACCCTTAATTAAGAGATTCAGCTATAATGGCTTCAACCACTTTAGGAGGGACCTTTTCCCCTTAAATGGTGCTTTTAGACTAGTCCGATTTTTTTTTTAAACAAACCCATGTAATCATCATAGGTGAATAGAGGGGAAATTGTTTTAATGCTTTTCATGAACTATAGTTACTTATGTGATACACACCTACACAACCAACTGAACTTGACACACTCGAATCGACTTTGTCACCTCTTAGTTCCACACTTCTAAGAAGAACAGGAGATGCATTGTGGGCCACAAGTAATCAAAAGGAAGCGTTTACAGGGAAGGCTGTCAGACTACTTTTTGAAATTGCAGCTCGTCCTATTCTTTTTATAATAAACTCACTTCAGGTAGTTTACAAACACTGATACAGGCTTAGAAAAAAATATCTTAAGTCTTCCATAGCTTTTCTGTCAGTTTCTGTCCACTGTGTATTATAAGAAAAAGCAATAACCTTTTTAAAAGTGGTGTATTGGAATCATCAAGCCTATTGAAATATTGGCCTGTCGTATATCAAACAAACTGAATGTCAGGGAGCCGTTGAATGGAAATAGGACCAGGACAATTTGATATTGATTTAATTTTTTATATATTTTCTGAAACTTTGGACAGGTTGACTTTCCTCTTCAGAAAAACATATAAATATAAAAAGCGGTGTTGCTTGCTGGTGTTCTAAATGCTCATCAAAATCCAGTGGTAGTCAGTAAACGGCAACACAAGGACTGAGCGTGTGGTTCAGTCATCAAACTCAGTAGCACTGTTTAGAGTTGCACCTCCAGCTCTGTCCGATAATGAAAGGGATTTTAGGCTCTATAGCCACTGTTTGGGAGCCGGCTACCTGTTGTCATGTCGGGGTTCATTGGTTTCCTTTGGCTCCACGGCACTGAGACTAGTTGTAGTTGTTCTGGTCAAGGGGGACGTTTTCAGTCAAGCTATTGTTCCTTTTACTTTTACAACTCCCTAAACTCTGCACTATAATGTTTCTGGCTCATATGTATTTGGTGACAAGGCAAAAAAACAACTTAGAACTCAGGGTATATAGTGTTAAAAGTGGTCTCATTGGACATACTGCTTATGTCCATAGTATAATTGTACACTTCTCTTCAGGTGGGGAGACAATTCCTCAGTCAGTGGTTCCCAAACAATCTGCCTCAATGTCTCAATGAGCCCATACTTTCCACAGAGCTGAAGCTCGAGGAGCCCTGGAGACCATGAACTGAACCATGATAGCAGAAAAGCCCCAACCCGTTTTGTCCACTCTACACACAACCTCACAACCCAACTGTGAACCTCAGAACTCTACTGTTTTGTACATCTATGAAGTAAATAAAGCTAGCTCGAGCTGATTTGTTGTATCTATTGCCATTTATGAATTTATTTTATAGCATGAAATAAAATATATTTATTCAAATTATATATTTTACTCATAATCATTCTGTGCTGCTTTGTTTTGGTTTTTAAGCTTGTAAATTGCTTTTTTATTATATAAAAAATGTCAATATAATAATGCGTTTGTAAAATAAAGACGCTCATTTGGCTCCGATTTGTCTTTTGTGTTTCTCAAAAATGTATTTATTTACTTATATATATTTACATGTGCTTGCAAACTCAAATGAGCCAAAGCAAAAACAAACAAAAAAGACAGTCATTAATTCTGTCAACAACATTAATTCTGTTTAACAACAAGACATATCAAATGTGTTTCTGACATACGGTAGATGACTACCATCTGGGGGAATATCTGATGTATGTGCACCTTTGGCCCTCCAGAGGGAGCTGGAGCTTAATAAATACACCTTGGAAAGGTTGCTCTTTAGTGCCAAGAGCTCTGCAGTTTAATGTAAACAAGATGTCTGAAAACCAAACTGCTTTAATTGATAGGTTACTGGTTTAAAAATGAAGCTATACACATTTTGTTTATGATAATCACCAACCAGATGTCTGAAAATACCTTTTTCAATTTCAAAGTTCTCTTGAGACTGACATTTTTTATTTATTTTCACTGACATTTTCTTGAAATAGTTTCTAACTATTCTTTCAGACTGCATATTGCAGTTTGTCACTGAGTTTATTAAGAAATATTCCAGTGTTTAGACCGAAACATTTAGTCAAATATTGTGTCACTTGCTGATCAGTAACGACCTAATACTTGAAACATGTGATAGGAAATAAGTATCACTCTTTGCTGAAATTGGTAATGACATAAAGGAATTGTTTTAATGTAAGCATTATAATCCTAAAATAATGAGCTCAATTACGTAGAGTTTGAGTATAAAAAGACCCACAGAATACAAGGCCAGGAAACCTGAGGTTGTCACATTTGCACAATGATTCCTTAACTGCATTCTATGGTTATGACGTATTGGGGCTCTCTATAATGAACTTTAACAGTTGGACTGATGTGAGATTAACATCTGATAATATCTACTTAATTATTGATACTTTTATTATCAGGATTAGTTTTCTTATTGCAGTTTTGCAACTAGGACATGGCCGGTGGATCCTTCAATTTTGTTTCATTTGTCTTATGCAGCCACAAAGTCCTAAAGCTCCAACCTTCTCACACATCTCAGTTAAGAAAGTGTCATTTATTCCCTGTAGCAGGCAGGTTCTCTTGCTGCCTTGTAATTTGATAATGTGACCCATTAGTTAATTAAATCCAAAATGGGAGCAAGCTGTTTGTCCATAACTTACTTTCCCTTTAGGATAATTTGGAGTGGTCTCTGAAAAAGATGGAGCCTTTAAATATTTTTCCATATATGCCATTTGACATTATTGTAATAGGGCTGATGTGGAAACAATTCCTTCATCAAATTGTGTCTGACATATTAAGGATAATCACAATCCACCATATCATATGACAATGGAGCATAATTGGCCTGCTTAACAGTTTTGTATTTCTCTGCTCCCTGAATGAGATAATGCTGCCACGTTACAATGGATTTGGTAGTTAGGAGTGCAGCTTGTGGGGAAGAAGAGGAAAACAGGTGGAGGGTTCCCACCTACACAAGATGAAAATACAATCCTGTGGTTTGAAGGCTTGTTTATTCATGGAGGGATTCCTTCTAAGAAGCCACTGGAAACTGCATCTCAACCAAAAGAGTGCGAACAGAGACATTTCAGAAAGAAGGCATTTTCCTCTATTTTATGTGTCACATGGGTATCACCACTGCCATGCCCCTTCAGGAGACCTGTGGCAGGTCCTCAGAAGTCCTGAGTATATTAACTCCAATGGGAGAAGTGAATGTGAATACCGATTATGGCTGATTCTTTCATGTAAAGCTTGTGGCAAGCCACATATCTTCCAAACATTTTGAAAATAGGATTAGCACTTTTCCGACGGACAAAATCTATGGAAGCCCATTTCCACCTCTGTGAAGATCTTAATCTTTTCATCAAAGTGTCAGAAATGGGCTTCCATTCCATACATATCCGGAGAACACTTCGCTCGAGACCTTTTGCGGTCTCAGCAACAGACTTGCGAGATCTGTCAACTGACGTTCGTGAGTGCAAAAGTAACCAATTTCCGTAATGCGAAAATATGGTTAGCTGTGTATACATCTAACGTAAGCAATATAAAATAAGGAAATACGCAAAGTGACAATTTATGGAAGTCTGACAGTGACTCTCGGCCTGACTCACTCAAACAACAGCCTGATCCCCCGCGTGCCATGGCTGCAGGGCACAGGCCTCATGTGGCTGCAATCAAGGCTGTGACCAAATGCAAAAGACAACAAAGCACAACAGGTAACAGTTAAGGCAACTGTATTCACTTAAAACATGACCTTTGGCGATGTTAAGCAACCAACAAGGAATGGTGTCCACTAGCTTGTCTGTGAATCTAGCTGCTTGTTAGCTGACGTTAGCTGCTGTAGATTGACAACATGGGTTTGTTTGATTTAACCTGAATGTTTCCTGCTAATGATACTGAGTAACTGTAACGCCAGGGAAGTCACTAACGTTAGCTAATGTTACGTTATAGTGAAGTCCTTGGATATAATATTCATAACGGTGCTTTCACTAAGATAGGTGAGAGATTAACCTGAGCCGAAATCAAGATTACATCACGGTGTTAGCTGGAGGCCAAACGAAGGAAAGGCTGGAAGCTAACACAAACCCCATCAGAGTAGTGTGGTGTGTGTCATATTTGTACAGATTGTAAAACCTTCTGAAGCTAATTTTTGATTTGGGCTACACAAAATAAATTTAATAGTATGCCAAATAAATGTCATATGAGTGTGGTCTGTCAAAAAAAGTATATACAATGCCATGAAAATAGCATTCAAAAGTCATAGTATGTCATAACAAACGTAATAAATACCAGTATAGTATGCTTGTTATAGTAGTTATTCAAATAGTCGCATTCTTCCATGTCTAGGTATGTCTTATGATGTTCATCTTCTTTCTTCCCCAGATGAATGCAGAGTTTCCGTACCAAACCTGAGGGTGTCCAAGTTTGTGGCTCTGTTCCATAACCTTGTCTCTCCAGGAGATGCACTCCCATGTCCAATTCCGTGGTGGAGTTGAACCCAGGCCCGGTCGGTGCCTTTCAAACCGAGCTCTAACCACCCATAGAACTATTCTCTTCATGTATTTTGCGTGTTGGACCACTTCCACCCAACTCAATCACTCTGGAAAAACTATTAATTTGCAACAACCTTTCGGTATGACAGCTTCGTCTGCACATTGCGGTTATAAAAATCCTTGTGTGAAAGCCCACTGATTTTCCCCCTCAGCAGAGCTGGGTTTTCACCTCAGGTTTTTGTTTTAGCGCCTTATCTTAGTGAGCTATTCCTGAAGTTCATAAATCCTTTGTTTGTTCAAAGATTTGTTCTCCACGCTACTGAGGAGTAAACTCTGAGCATCTCAAGACATTTAGGCATCAGCCTATCTTGCTGTTGTTGGAGGCCCCAGACTGGAATGCTTTCCATATGGAAATCACTGTTCTTTGCATTTTAGTCTGTTGTTTTGGTTTTATCTGCTGTTTTCTTTTAAGTTCATTATTTCTATTATTGCTGCAACCTAAGCTCCCCATTGACACCAGCAACTCAACACATCTTCCGTCACAGGCATAACACTCCTGTTAATATACCAAATATATTTTTGGTCTTCGTCTCTTATTGTTGCTAAATGTAGCACTTGAAGCAGTTTAACATTTTTGTCTCAAGTTTATAACCTTGCATGATTCTTGCAATTTTTCTGCTGATATCTGCACTTTTCTGGGTGGACACAATAAGAATTTGCATCACATTCATGTGAACAACAACAGTGAAAACAGTATAACAGTAACCCAAAGTATTGAGCTTTTTATTTAGAACACAAGGGAAAAGTGTATATAATGCCATTTTTATACAATGCCGTCTACTACTGCTGTGATCTTTATTACACTGTATTACTTTTACTCTTTCAGGGAGGCACTGGTATCCTGAAAAGTAAAAAACAAATAATAATCAAATCAAATAAATATTATTATTTCTCTACTGATCTGTGCTATAAATGTAATTGCTGTGGGATTCCAAGCATTTCAAGCATTTTATAATAAAAATCGCTGAATGTGCGCATGTCCTGTTCAAACCGAGAGGAGACAAGCGAGGTGAGGCAGCTACGAGCTGTGCTTCACCTCAGATTGCGCACTTACTCACAAACTGTGCCTTTTGCTTTTCTCATTGTTTGTCACCACTGTATATTTGTAGACACTTTTATTATACACCCTTTCTTTCCATAGAATAGGTAGTGTATTTCACGTATGTGTAAAACCTATTTAGTCCTGCTGATCTGACAAAACCGCAATGAAAAAGCAAAGGGCAGTACCTCTGCCTTAAGCAAGGGGGCGTGCGAGAGCCCACGGGTTTACACTTGTTCTGCCGCTGCTCTTCTTCTACACTTTAGAAACAAAAAGAAGATAAGGAGGACTTTTACAACAAAGTCACAGATATTTTTGTCCAGAAGGTAGTAAGACCATGCACACAATGCAGTAGGCTATATAGACTATTTGTATTTGTATTGAATGAGTATGAATTGTGGAATTGAAGGCAAATTAAAAAGCACACAGTGGTGCAGAGGAAATGCACTCTTTCTCTGAGCTGCTATAACTTGGTGGAATCAAATATGTACCTTTCCTTTGTGTGTGTAAAGCATGCTGATATGAAATATGAAAAACAACCAGTAGTCAACGTGCACGCTGCCAATTGAATGGTGATTTAAGCTACTCTATTGTGTTCATATAGTTGTAAATCTGACTCTGTAAGAGTCAGTGCCTCACCAGCCTTGAACCTCACGCATGTCACTGGTCGCTTTATAGTTATCGTTGGATGCTGGTATTTTATAAAATTATTAGCAACTCTTAGCATAGAGTATGGTGACAAATTAAATCTGTATTTTTGTCAAGAGGAACATCTGTCAGATTCTGAGAAACCACTCATTTTATCATGTCATTCATATTTTCCTTTATTAAAGCTGAGTCAATCTTTTATACTGGAGTTGATCCATGCTGCAGTCTTTTTGACTCACAGAAGTAGCCTACAGATTTAGGGGCTCTTAGTGTACGGCTGCTTCTGTGTTGCGCTGTTAGACCACTGCTTGTGTAACATCCTGTGTGCTTCCTGTTTCCCTGCACTTCCTGTCCCTGTGATCGTCTGCCCTGTCCCTAATTGTTCATTCCCTTCACCTGCCCTCAGCCACTCCTCTGCCTCCTGTATGATTGCAAGCCCCGCCCTCATTGTTTCAACCTGTGTCTCGTTCCCCTGTGTATCTAGTCTGTGTCTACACCTTGTTCTGGGCCACATCGTTTTTGTTCCTTGCCTGTGTTGCCTCGCCTTCCGGCCTGAGTTCCCTGAAAGTCCTCGTGTGACCTTTTGTTAGTAAAGAGAGTTTTTTCACCTCACCTCGACTCCTGTGTTTTCCTCTGCTCCTGAGTCTCTGCCACTGCCCTCAGAAACGTTTGTGAACGTAACAGCGTGTTTCTTATGCTACAGATTAAGTTTGTATGTTGATACAGAGAGCTGAGAAATGAACATGCAGAGAGTTCTTGAAGGTCACATGCTGACATTTGTGTCTCAGAGTAAGGACACTTCGCTAACAACATGCTGTTGACTAAGTGGACTGCTGTAACACTGGAACAGCCACAGTAATACTTTACAAAATACAAATTTCCATTGTGCTAAAGAAAATTTGTATCCTCCCTCCTTTTGAGATTTCCTGCAAGTTCCCTGCAGAGTACTCACAGACGTTTTGGAAGAACATGAATCAATGGCCAAAGCATGTGGCCCTAAAGTTATAAGCAAAGCTGCACATCTCCACTGTTGGAATTGTGTTCAAACGCTGAGCTTTTGGAAAACAGAAAAAGTTCCACTATGTAAGTAATAAACCATGAAGTGACTATTCTCCCTAAGAGAAGCCTCACCACATTAGTATGTGTTCCTACTTTTAAGCACCTCTTAATAACTCCCATATGCATCACAATAATGTTGCAGCAGTAATGGGGAGCCTTTTGAATAGTTTACTTGGGAAAAGAAGTCGGTTATCTTTTATTGTGCAACATTTAGTTGAATCTCACTATACAGCATTCCATAGAGTTGGGATTAAGCTGAAGTGTGACAATTATAGGTTGTGCTCAAGAAGGAGTGTTGTCACCTTAGTGGAATGTCGAGATGTGACAGTGACGGATTGCATGGTGTGGTACATCAGTATGTGTTCAGTCTGCGGTTAGTTATGACATAATGATAAGCATGATCACATTGAAGAGAAGAAAAGGGGATTGACATATTCTCTTTGAAGACAGTTCATGATTACTGTTGTTTCCTTACAAGAGGAGGGATTCCGTTTCAAAGTTAGTGTTTGTTTCTAAAGATGTATTGTTGGCAACATGCATGAACATATCGTAGCATTCGCGGTTCATAACCACTGGAAAATTGGCAAAGAATACAATGGAAAAGCCACCTCCCCCACACAGCCCTGTCCTAGTGCTACTAGATATGTAACAAATCCTAAACACAAGCGCGGACCTTAATTAGACGATCATGTCTACCCCAATTAATTTATTATATTTGATAGAGCTTTCCAAATAATTAACAATACATTATAAGCTATGATGCATCTCTTTAGGGATGCCTGCATTTGTTTCTAGTAAAAACCTGAAATGTGGGTGGTTAAAGTCCCAAGTGAATCATTTGTGCAGTGGTTTCTCCTGGACTACATTTACTCAAAAGGTGGAGTGAAAACGATTCGTGGGAGCACAGGAAAATAAAAATGGTTCCATTTAATAGTACAAGGACATGGACTTTTACAGATGTGAAACAACAATACACGCCAGTTTGAAGGCTCAGGTTTGAAGGGCCAGGAAATGCGGTTGTTTTTGTGCTGAGTGAGCACTGTGTCAGCTCATGGTTTTCCATGTTGGTTGAGGAGTGGGGGCTGCAGAGGCCACCCTTACTGAAGGTTTTCCATCGCGGTGAGTCCTCAGACACACACGGCTTCCAAGGAGTCTGTCGTCTCTGTTTATGGAGACGGTGAAACACAGTCCTCGGTTTTACCACGAGAAGGTTAATTGACAAAACAGGCATGAACTGGTTTTAAGATGCAAATGCTATACATTAAAAAAAAGTGTTGACCTATCTGGGAAGGCAGAAGATCAATATACAGTGTGTTTACTGTCCCAACCATCTTTAGTGTAAACTCAGCTGACAAGAGTGACAGTCGTGATGATGAATCTCTTCCGTTGTCTCATCCAAAGCCTCTTTGTTATGGGCAATAAGGTTGTTTAGCTTTTCTGTTCTTCTAGCAGCCAGTGTTTGTAGATGTAATGTAGTAAAAGTGTTTTAGCTACCATCACATAAGCAGCCATCTTTACTTTGGCATCACATAGTGCTAACATGGTGAGTTAGTTTTTATGTGGAGCGAGGGCGTGTAAATACACAAACCATGTTTTGCTCTGTTGATAATTGGTCTCAGATTGTCTCTGAAGTTGTCAGTCACAGGCATTTGTACTGAATTGATTTCAAATGCTCTCTAAACTGTCTAAAACTTGCTCTGCTCAAGACTGGTTACAAAATATGACATTAATGGAGCTTGGTTCATTGCAGTGTAAAGTCACTTTTGCCTCATTTTCCAGCTGTTGTTGGAAATCCCATTGACACGCATAAAGAAAAGGTGTTTTTTGCTGTCAAGGAAGGGGACTGCTGGATGCATTAGTTTTAAGAGCCAGTCACATTTCATTTGTCAGTCCCTGGTGTGCCGACTCTTTACGCTAACACTGGGCCTGATGGTGTTTGAGACAACATGTGTGTATGCAACCACTTCTCTCAACTTGATCTTTCTGATTGGAAACACTTAATGCAGTTTTTCATAATGGCACGTTCATTTTTACTCTACTGTACTGAAATAATTTCATTCTGTTTCATTTGTTTGCATTGCGAATTAAAGGAACAAATGAAGGTGTTGCTCAATAGGACACAATTAAAACCATATTTGCTAAAAGTTGTGGTTACTGCATGGTGGAGGCATGCACTGTAAGCTTTTTCGCTTTCCATATGAACAAAGCAATAATCTTTGGAATTCATATTCACATTACTCCAAACTTTTTGCCCTAAATTTGTCTTAAAAATGTAAGTACTCCACTTAATAATTTATATCTAATAAAATTGAAAATATATGAATATTTACTCAATTAAGATTTCAAGGAATAATATACAATATAGCATATTTGATACAGTCAGAACAATTATTATGGGTTTATATTCTATAAGCTTTCCTCTGGCATGCTTCGATATATTAAGGGACACGTAGGCTTTAGGGGGATTAACAGAAACAAGTTGAGCATTAAAATGATGCATTGAGGAGATTACCTTCATGCTTTTGACAGAACATGTCGACTAAATCATAGAAAAGCACGTGGCTCTGCATGCAAAGTGCTAATATTAACAGCTAGTTTCCCCACAGGGATAATTAAGTGATGGATCACAATATTGGCTCATCGTCTGTCTCTTGTTCTCATGAGAAATACCTGACGGTTAAACACGTAATGTCACCACAGGGTGCTAAACCTATATCAAAAATGTAAAATCTTAGTGTCAAGCCTCTCTGTTTAGAGGTATGCATAAATAAGGCTTGCATAACACCAACATAAGTTGCAAAAAATGATATGAATACAATGTTATAAATGTATATGACTGTTGTTATTAAAGTGCTGCTTAACTAAACTAAGTACTTTTTTATACCAAGAGACGCCAAAAAAAAAGAAAAACACACAAACTGTACATATATTTACTGCAGTGTAATAAGGTTTTAATACATTATATTACAAATATCTTTTATGTACAAACGCAATGTGTTGGATCTATTGACATCAACAAACTAAATTTATACAGTAAATACAGTACTTGATTCATACAAGCAAATTGGTGGATACCTGTTCAAGCAATTCAAGATTTCAAAATAAGTTTCTTTGAGAAAATAAAAAGCAGGAAAATGGGGCCACCACCTCAAATGTTGATTTTGTTCTTTGATGTTATCTGTTAAATAGGCAAACTGTTTATAACTTCAGGTATTGCTATTAACAGTTGTGCTTTTCTGTTACAAAAGAAAATGGCACTGTTTTTTAATACTATATCTTGCTGTAATAAATCAAACTGGCCAGAATATCAACCCTGTATTCAAGTCAATAAATGTTACTGTTAAATTACACATTTGGAAAATGTATTTAGAATGAAATTAAAAGTCACCGGATACGTTTCCTGTGTCAACCTCATTTGCTTGTTATTGCAAAAAACAACTTTACATACATACTAAATATATATTGTCTGGCTTTATTCTCTAATGTTAAATTATGTTCTTATTGTTTTTCTCACTCTGGTCAAATGAGAACACTGTCAGCTAAACAGGTTTCATCAAAGACAGTCATACAACTCCTGAGCAATCAGTCATACGTAGAGGGGAACAAGCTACAGACAACTGTGTACTGGTGCACAAAGTGCAGGAGGTACCAGTATACCAGCTCGTTTTGATATTGCACTTTCAACGTCATCCGTCTCTCTGTCCCCCGGCTTGGTGTGGTGCCACTGAAAGAAAAAAGGCTACAGATTGTATGGGTTTTAGGAGCTGTCATGGTTTGTGTTTAGTTAGAGACGCAGTACAGGATGTGTTCCTTGGATCCTTAGTGGAAGGTGTTTGGGTTTGGACGGATCATCATGACCACTTTCTTGAGTGAATAGGCTCCTCCCCTGAACTCAGCCCAGTAGACTCCATCTTGGTAGCGGCTGCGGTAGTGTCCTCCTCTGTACCAAACTCCATTCAAATTTGAATGGGCACAAGAGTTGTACCACCAGCCTCCCTTCTGGTAGTGGGCACAATTGCCTAGAAAACATTGAAAAAATAAACAAATCTGTCACGCTGCATGCATTAACATATTATTGGTGTTAAGCTACGAGTTTGCCTAGTTTAATACTTTCTAACACTGTGCTTTTTATTTATTTATTTTTACCTGTATATGTATCATGGTCTCTGTCCAGTGTTGTGAATTGTTTGCCGTTGTGCCAGGTGAGGGAGTCTCCAGCGTTGCCATGATAACGGCCCACCCTTAGCTTGTAGAAGTCGGCCTCAGGCTCCACTCTGAAGCTGGCATACTCTGCAAACACCTTCCTGCCGGACCAGTCCTCCAGCGTGACCAGCAATTTGTAGTTTGCCTGGTTAGTCAGCCAGTAGATGTTCTCCAGACCCAGCCAGTACTCACCATCAATGTTGCCAAAACCTTGCTGTGAAGGTCAGTGATGAAAAGATCACAATCAGATAGTGAAATCATTATTCAGAATTCAGAACTTCTAAATGCTAAGGGTTAATAGGAGGGGGGGGGGGCTACTGCTAAACAACCTCCCAGATTCCATTCCAGCCCTTGCATCCCTCTATCTCTTTCCCCAATGTCTACACTGTCATCTCTCAAATAAAGTTGGTTATTGTCCAGGAGCAATATTATAAATGGACCCTCTGAGTCAAGTGTAAAGCTAGCATCGAGTGCCCAGTTTTCAACTAATTTTTTTGTTAATGAAATCACAGCAGGAAAAATATCTAGAGCACAAGATCAGATATATACTGGATTCTGTCTTACTGCTTTGTTCTGGCTCCCGTACCCTGCACATGCTTTGGATCATGGAAACACCCCTTCAGCTCTTGTGTGGTTTTAAGGTTTTTGTGAAAGTCTTGGATATATCACTATTGTTGCCTTTAGCTGAGATTTAACCAGGACCCATGTGGATGATGGGCCAGCAAACAGTGAACGGCTTCTCCCTGGGTGAGGGGTTTCCCTTTCAAAAGTTAAAGAAGTTCCCCTGAGTACAAATTGAACTACTCCACAGCCCTGATTATCATATACATTGTAAAGCAATATTCAGAAAATAAGGGTTATTTGTACAGAACATCAGGAATGCTGACACAAACAATTGATGTTCATTATTCCCACAATTTTATTTGACTGTGAACTCATTTAGAAAGACCAACGGATGTTGCAGGAATGAATGACTCATGGCTTTGGCAGTAGCCAAGGCTGTTACTACATCAGACACTTTAAGAGCTGACCAATTACCTATTCAGTAATGGTTAACGGTAAAACAACTAACATAAGCCACCTGTTTTCCTCTCAACTATGAGGTCCTTGATTTAGTGTGAGGTTGTCGCACCTTGTATGTCTCCCAGTTCCTGAAAAAGTTGACAGAGCCGTCCACCCTCCTCTGTATCACGGTCCAGCCGCCTGGGTCATGTCTCTGGTCACACCACACCTGCATAAGGCGGTTGGCATTCTCTGGCTTCACCAGGTACATGCCGCTGGAAGTGTGGCCATCATCCAGAGCCTGCAGACAATCTTTAAATGGCCCTAAAATAAGAAAGATGACAACAATGCATGTACAGCATGTGAAATTGAGTCAGTTAAAACAATAATTCAAAAGGTGAGAAAGGGAAATGGAAAGAAAGCCATAGTGACACAAAAAGCGTTTATACTCTGTCACAGGGAATCCCATTTTTCAGCAGAGGCTCTCATTTTAACAGTGGAATTGACTTTGGCTGCTCCTCTCACAGGGGAAATGGCTGCCGGCTGTGCAGCCAAAAGAAACACTGGCATGAGGGCAAAGGGAATCCTGACTACTGAATGATGAAACACAAGAAAAACGTTCTCTCATCTGGAGTTCTCTACTCTGCAGGAGTAATATTATTTTAGTTTCTTTCACTTAGGTTTTTGTACTTTATGATACATGTACGCACACATAATTCTAGTTAGAGGCGTGCATGTTAAGCCTCACGTCATGTTTAGAAGAAAGGATTTCTGGGACTACAATAAATTACAGACAGCTTGTAAACCCTTGTCAGTAAGTGTTTTTCCAATATGACGAAAGGTTATGTGACGTAACAGTGTGGCATCTACAACGTGTTAAGAAGACACATTTCTTATCTAAAACTGAAAGAAACTCTCTGAATCAAAGAAAAGTAATGTTTTCTGCAGTAATATAATTAATTCTGCAAATGTTTTGGAGAATGTGTGCAAGGTCAAGATTGTTTTATTATGGTGCAAATCAGTGAAACAGGGTTTGCCTGTCTGTGTACCATTATGATTTTACCCCAAATTTCCAACCTAGTAAATATGGAAAAACACTAATGGGGCCACTGGCTCCTCGGCTTCAATTGGCTGTGAAAGTGTTTAAGGTCTCAAGATTTCACACTTGTGTGGTTTGCCAACTGGCCCGGATTACAAAGTGTTTAAATACAATGGAAACAAATGAAAAGAGAATAGGGGGTCATGCAAAGGAGTAGAGGTGAGGGAGTGGTTCGGTTTGCAAAAGAAGAGAAGTTTGGCTCTCAGAAACATGTTTTTTGGATGATATCTGTCTCTCGGCTCTCTCTCTGCCATCCATTTACTCTCAGGAATGTCTGTTGAGCAGATACAAGCCAGAGAGCCCTGCCCTTCTTGGTTCTGCCTGATAAAGTCTGCTGCTTTGGTGGAACATATGACTGATTCTTGCCCGGTGCAACTGGAACAAATGACATCACTGGCTCTCGGTATCTCTTTCTGTCCGTACTTTACCCCTCCCCCCGCTCCTTTTTTTCTTTGACGCCATCTCTTTGTTTCTCTCTCTTCCTTCCTCTCTATTCCTGCATTGTGTGCAGTTCTCTGTTCGTGTTGTGGGTTTATGTAACATGTTGGGGTGTTAGTTGCATGGCCATGGGCAGGAAATTACTTGCCTCCTTTCAAACATTCTGTACAAAGGCTACCGTTCACATGCAGCCGAGTGAAAATGGCAAGCCGTAGCACACAATGTCAATGGAAAAAGCTCCCACTAGTCATGTTGAGAATGGTTTGTTCCCTTTTTCCACCATTTAAAAACTGTTTCCTAATTAAAGTGGGGAAAGGGAACGGCAACAGACCACTCTCTGCAACTGATACCATAAAACACCATTCACATCAATTTAAAGCTTTATCATTCACTAACATGTGTTGAAGAGTCCCATATAGGCTTGGATCCAGACATCCATTTAGGCACATGTATTTACTCTGCTAACGTTCTTTGTGTTTTTGTCTGGGTTGAGTCGTGGGAATGACAATATATGCATCTCAAAAGGCTGTAACAACAGCATTGCTGTTCTCACTGAGTGCCCTATACCCTGGGAATGTGTGGGACGTATTCCAATTGGCTTTGAATGGAAGAATGGGTATTTAGTGGTGGCTTGTCATCAATGATTACGAGGTTTATAACATAGTTAATTCAGACACACAATCCTTTGTTAAGGACGGCAAATGTTTTGGTAAGAATGCATCAAATATAACTTGGAGTGCCATCATTTAAAAGTTCATAATGGACTTTGTTAGACTCACCAGAGGGCTTGTTAGTGGTGGAGGGGCTGTGTGTGCCAGTGGGCATCGTTGGCAGAGGCACTATAGATTTTTGGTCACTCTGGATCTCGTTGCTGATTGTTTTGCTAATTCGTGGAAGGACAGGTGGCTGGTAAGGCTTGGTGAGAGGAGGTGATGGTAGAGGTGGTTGAGACCGTGGCTGGGGGACCGGCACGGGACGAGGGGGAGGGCGACTCTGGCACTGCTGCTCCAACAGAGCAATAAGACTTGATTGGTTCGTGGCCAAAGAAGCCAAGTGCTGGTACTTGTGCTCGAGATCCTTGTATCGACTGGTGAGCTGTTGCATCTCAGAGGTTTGGTTCAGGATCTTGTTTTCCATCTGAGCCAATTCGAGGGCATTGTCTCTCTTCCTGATGATCTCATGGAGCAGCTGCATGTACAGCTGAGTGACTCTGGAGTTCATGTTACGGCTCTCCTTCCTCAGGAGCTTGACCTCGTTGACAATACCTCCGTCGACCTCTACCAACTGCTGCAGGGTCTCGATCTGCCTCTTCTGTTTCTGTAGCTCCACATTTAGCAGCTCTAACTCCTGCTTGTTGACCCGATTCTCCAGCATTGCCTCTGGCTCCTTGGAGTTGACACAGATGGCTCCGGTCACTTTTTGTTGAGGCACAATGAAAGTGTAGGAGCACTTGTCCTGCGGCTGCTCAGCTGGAGCACGCTTGGTCCTTCCAGCATAGAGAAACTCTCTCTCCAAATCATCCTCACTACTCTCAAATTCATGGGTCCTTTCCCTGCCATGGCTGCTGTCTGACGGACTCCCATGAGTCTGCTGGGCACCACAGGCTAGTAGTCCATGAACAAAAAGGAGCCCCAGCAGGACCATTGAAGAGGGCTCCATGTGTCCCAACTCACCAACGCCTGAGGAAAATGAGGAAAGAAATAAAGAACATCATTACATTGTTTTTGAGAGGAAAAACCTGCCCTAAATGACTCACTTTTCTACTTAGTAAGCAGAAGACTGTACTAGCATACCTATTCTGAAACTGTTTCCTAACTATTAGAATGGACCCCTCAGGATGGGGCATCAATGGAGTCCTTCACAGCTAGGTGTATTGAGATCACGAAGGAGGCTGCTCATCAGGTTACACTGGTCTTATCCTCCATTACCTACTCGGAGCAGTTGGTCACAGAAGCCCTGTGCATGCACATCTATACTTAGTCAGGGCTGGAGGTCATTACAGCTTTAAAAAAAATGGGCTACTGAAAAAGATAAGATCTGAAAGAAAATCGCTCACTTGCCCTGCTGAGCGCCACAGCGGCTGCTGTGACTTTCCATGACAGCAACCAAATGATATTCATGTATAATATTTAAATCAAGAATGTCATGGTTGCTACACTACAAGTATCACTACTGGCACGATCAAACACGGTATTTTTGTGTTATTCCTTGAAAACATCTGGTCTTGATCCTTTGTTTATATCAGCGTTCCACTATCGAGGGTGTGCAAAACATGCATATTTGAAAGTTACTCATCACCTCACTGCCCCTAAGAAAAATATTTCTTTTGTCTAATGATGTGCTGATCTCTTCAGTCCGTTTCATTGCTGTTAGGGAGTGTTTAGTTTGCCGTGCTGGCTCAGGTTCTTTTTGGGCGAGTGCCACTGCTTGTCCTTGACACACACAGGAACACTCCTATCTGCTCCCCTCTGCAGGCCTGGACATCTCTGCTTATGGAAAATATGAGACACTACCAGATAATGCTATTAATGGAACTGGTTTAAATATTGACCGTGTTGCATCAGTCCTGTCCATAGCCTTTACCAAAGAGGGAAATGAGTTGCATTCAGACGCTGAAAGGCAATTTATTGTCATTTATGTATCCACTTTCAACGCGTGTGTCTCTGTTTTAACTGTTTGAACAGACTAAAAGCTTACATTAACCATCTAGCATACAAAAATAGCATATAGCATTTATTTGTTTAATCTGAGATACTACATAACCCTGTCTAGATTAAAGTATCTCTGAAATTCTGTGTCCTCTATAACTAGACCTTGTGGCACAATTCGTACATTTCCTCAAGAGTTAATGAGAATGAGATACTAAACTGTTACCCCCAGAATTTAAAGTGTAGACTTTTTTTAATGAGAAAATTAAGTGCAGGTAGTTTTTGTAGATGATGGTGGTGTTATTAGGCGATGCCATTGAGTGCTGAGGAGAATGTAACTCCTGTGCAAGGATAACAAGGCCTTGAACTCCTGGGGCAGCTTAATTGAAAGCTGCTGCATATTGGATTACAGAGGGGTCCTGTGGAACACCTCCTCAGAGTCAGAAAGCTGGGGATGAGAGGTCTTTATTGACTTGGTTTTGAAGATCTGCGTTAGGATTGCTAGGCTTACAACTCCTCACACATTTTGTTACAGCCTATCTTGGTGTGAAAGATAATCTACCTCTAATAGTAAGCACAAATTTGGGAAGAGAGCAGAAATGTTTTTGTCTTGTTAATCCGGGCGTGCTGCCAGCACATTAGGTAGGAGACATGGAGAAGAGAAATGCAGCGCTTTCCAAGAACATGACCCTTGGCACATTCGACCCTTTCAGTTTTATCTGTCTAGAGTAGAATGTGAAAACATTTTTCTTTCCCGGGAAAAACCCCACTGTATGCTCCTATAACTAGATGGTCATTTTTATGGTAGCAGAAGAATGTACAGTCTGCTTCTCCCATGGATTGTGTGAAAACAGAACCTAAAAGTCATTGAAATATGACTAGAAAAACCTCAATAAAGACTGTAGTTTTTGTTTCAAATTGAGTTTGATTGAGTGTTTTGCATCAGCACAGTAGGAGGTCTTTAATTGTACTGATGCTTCACACAAAGTCCGGCTGTATGACGTCACCTCAACATATGCCGATTGATTCGGTGTCATAAATGTTTTTCACGCCCTGCAAAAGGATACTTATTATCATTTAAATGATCTAAAAGTCTTCATGCCCTAAATACATCACTAATAATAGCTTACGAGTAAGCCCATACCACAATAAAAGAGCAGCCCAGAGTGTGCCTTGTAATGTGCTGATGACTGTATTTGGCCAGCGGCTCTTGTGGTTTCTCCCCCGGACCATGAGCTCTGTCTCTAAGAAATGCAGAGTGATTTGCCCCTGCTGCTGCTGCTGTGGAGTCCCATGTTGGACGTTGTTAGCCCGGCATCTCCTGCTCTTGGCTTCACTACACTTCAAAGCTGAGTAGAAAATGTTTGCAGCTTGTGATGAAATGTGTGTTTTTGTGCGAGTGAATGCGGTATGTGCGTGTCTGCGAGTGCCTCTCCGATAATGTGTGTTTTCAAATAACAACACTTGCTGGGCTCAGTATCCCAGGGACCTCAGAGAGTCCCATCTGCCCCGACAGAGACAACCTGTTATTAACCCATCCCCAGTCTGCCAGAGGGAACAACAGAAAGCCTCCTCCTCCTTCAACATTGTCCTAACATCAGTTCACTTTACAGGCTGCTATTGAGTGGCAAATAGCTGCAATGATTAACCGCTGTTGAGAAGTGTCACATATGTCTCCTCTGCACAAATGGCCTGAAGATGAACAAGTGCAGTGTGCAGGGGATAACACCTCTCATTGTAACTTGATTGGCAGCTTCTCTTGGGCGATTTCTTCAAGTCTGCTTCACACCAAAATGTTTTGGTTTTACTGTCTTCAGGTGGTTAAGTCTGTGTTTACACGACTCCTCCTCCGGGATTGTACTGTGTTAAATCAAGTGTGATAGGCGAGTGCAGCGGGCAGGTCAGGGTTTCTCTGACCAGCGCTGCGCTCCAGCCTTTTTGGTCATGCTCAGCACATATTAATTAGAAGGTGGGCAGACTGGCTGATGTGTCTTACCCCAGCCCTTCTCATTTCAGTGTGAGCATAGCATTCCTCACATTCTTTGTCACCTCATTAGAGTGAGCTGCCATACACACAGGGAGAGTCAATGGTGGTGGCAGACGGCTCGACCCTCCAGACGCAGGACCACTACTCCCCTTATCCCCTCCATGCCCACAAGACGTACTGTATCTACTGACCCAATTCATTCCCAGTGTCCTACTTTCTGTATGAATGCCTCATAATCACATCATCACCCACAACAGGAGATCACAACACGACTACACAGTACCTAATTTGTCGGTAGCAAAAAAAGGAGCGGACACTTTGCAGGGCGGCTTTGTGCAGCATGTTCAAATTAGCGCCAACTCTGCTGAGAACTGGCAGTCTCCTGCATGACAGATGGATCAGAGTCAAATTCAATTCTGTCATGGTAATCTGCACTATTACATTTACTTGAGGGTGACCTCATTCTTTCCTTAAGCATGTAATGCTTGTTAGCATGAAACATGACATTTTGAACATGATTAACCTCAACTACCTGCTCAGCTTGATGGCATAGGACAATATTTGTTTTGACTCTCCATGGAGCAGGAGAGGTTTGAGTTTTTGTTCATATTTAGGTTTTGTTCTGTGTTTCATGCTGCTTGGTGAGTTCCTCCATACCACACTTGTGATCCGAGTAAGACAGAGAGGCGGGGGGGTCTCGGGAATTGTTTCGATAAGTTCCAGTATTCTACCTCAAAGCCCCCTTATCCAAACACTACCCTGGCAACAGAAACAAAGACGGGATTCAACCGCCTGCTCGTCTGTCCTCTTGAGCCTAGGGGAACATCCTGAAGCTGCAGACGGCTTGACACACCGGTAGTCAGGTTATCAGTTTTTTTCCCCTTCTCTTTTAGAAATGAATGGTACTATTTAGACATTAGCAAATAAATCTGCCAGCACATATCATACAAGGCATATGTGTGATACAACTTCTACACACCCTCTTCAATACCCATAGCTTTATTTGACCTCTTTAGGGTCCTGTGTTTTGACAAGCGGAGTGTTTTATTAGTAGTGAAGAAGCACTTAGCCCAGAGAGCCCGCTCTCCAGCATCCCCCTGTGCTGAATTAACCCTCCTCAACCAAGTTGATCAGAGTCATCTGTCCGGTTAGTCATAAGCAAGTCAAATGACCTTTAAGTACCAAACAGTGAGTCAGATAACAGATGCTGCAGGACAACTCCTGAATTCAAGATCAAACTAAATCAGTATGTAAAGTGAAGCAGTTTGAAAGTGAACAGTCCAACTCAGTTTAACTTCATGACAAAATAATTGCTTCGCCATTGTGTTAGAAATGCCACAGGGCTGAATGATTCTGAGCTCACTAACAACTTCTGTCAAGCCAACAAAGGTCATCATTTGCTTTGAGAGATTACTTGTTACAGACAATTGATCAATGCAATGAATTGAAGCTATGCTTGATATAATGTAATATAAATGTGTGTTGTCCCTGTGAAATAAATAAACCAATGAATAAGATGAATGTATAAATAAGTGAAAGGTTACTCAATGCTTACGAGATAGATAACTGTAGAGTATTGATGAGGCTCCCTCAGATGCCTTGCCCTCCTGGCAGAATTGATTGAAGTTTCTCCCGGTAGAAAGTCATCCCAAGTGAGAAAGCTGCTCCCCTGCGTCCTCCTCTCCCCCTTTTTCTGCGCTCTGCCTGTATAGTTACTCTTTGTCACCTCTGTCCATTCCAACCGTGGAGGGGTGGTGGTGTTTTAAAGGCTATTATTAAAAGACCGTCATTAGCCCAACCGCAGTTTAACTTGCCGGAAATTCGTCAGCAAACAGTAGAATAGATTGTTTAAAAATCCACTGGAAAAAGTTGGAGCACTTTCAACAAATGGTAACTTAAGTTGGATGGTGGAGATAGTTTCCTCATAAATGGTGAGAGTCCAGGGCGGCATGTGTACTGCCTGTGGCCCGTTAGGAGAAGACTGTCACTTTTCTGTGGGCTGAATCCATCACTTCTGCCTCACAGCCCTAAGAGGCTGTCTCTCTCAACTGCACCTCTCTCTCTCTCTCTCTCTCTCTCTCTCTCTCTCTCTCTCTCTCTCTCTCTCTCTTTTATCCTTCCTCGCTGCTTTTAAATGATGAAAAATCCTCTTGCAGTGTTTCACCAGGCAGACAAATTGAGCTCAGAGCCTCCCCCCTCTCCCTTAAAAATGAACACATTCTTGTTTAAAGCAACAGCCTTCTTTCTCCACCCCTCCTCCCCATGGCACAAAGGAGATCCACAAGCATGCACAACACAAGCCACACACACACACACACACACACACACACCCATGTCTCAAATTTCCAACCCTCTGCCCCTTGGCCGCTGGTTCAATACAACCACTATTTCTGTCTCTGACTGCATGGTTCTTTTAGTGGTGGACAACCGCGTTGTTAGACTGATCAGATCCTGATTGGCTGTGAATGAAAGCTGGTCCCGAGAGAGATGGGAAGAGGATGACAGATAGGAAGCAGATCCAGGTGTGTTGACCTAGACCAGTTCTGGGTGAGCGACAGCTGTCCCTGGTTTATAGTCTGGAGTTGAGATGTCTGAAACAGGCTCGATCTAAGTACAAAGCAACGCACTTGAACTACAGCGTGCAGGAGGATAATTACGTAACGTCATCCAAAGCAGAGCTGTGCTTACTCGTCCATGTGTGTTGATAGACAAAAGGATATGAAACACGTTGTCATGTCAACTTGTGGACAATACAATATACATTTCTCAAGCAAAGACTTGTGTGGATACTGTTGCCGTGGCGGTCTGTTGCTTTTGTGTTGTTTTCCTGTTTTCAATAACATTTATTATGTTACTCAGCCAATAATGATATCATTGGGTTTCCTTTTTCTACTAAGATTATTACTATTTAATAGTTGTATAGTCAGTGCATATAGAAACTTCACAGTAGCATTTCCCTAAGAACTTTACTAGCAGCTACAAAAAAAGTATTTCTTAATCTACTGACTGCTTCGTCAGCTATTGAAATTAAATTGTCTAGACCCAACTTGGAGTAACACAAAATGGGCAATATGTCCATCAGTTGTTATTTTGTTGATTTTAGGCTTGAACTATTTCAGTGTTTTATTGTAGCTTTGCGTTAAATAAAATTTCTAAATGTGGCTGTTGAGTTTGTTTTACAACAAATAATATATGCGATCCCCCCTTTGAAGTATAAACATTCAAGATGTTACAGATGGCGACTAACTTTATGTCCGTCAACTATAAACTTTGCAAGTGTCAACTACGCATAAAAAAGAAAGAAAAGGAAGGGGTAAAAAATGTACTATGAACTAGACACGCATGTCTCTCATGTGCCAAAGCTTCAGCTACATCGCTTAAATTGAGGTGTTAAATAGCAGGCAATAGTTTAAAAAAGGGAGAACATGGTGCACAAGTCAATAGCTGAAGCTTTGCAGTTATAGTATGAATTTACTCTTTATATTAGTTTTCTATGTATGCAACTATTCAGGTGCTCATATAAACTGTACAATCAGCGTTTTCCATGTAGTAATGTAAATTTCCATCTACCATTCCCTTTAAGCTTATAGATTTAAATATTGGCCTCAAAGCATCTTAGATGCGTGACTTATGTACAGTTTACATTCATGTCATAAAATAAATGTAATATAACTAAAAGCTATTTGGAATAGGTAGCATATAACCTTTCTGGTGTCAGTTGGTGCAACATCCTCGGGGCATAATTTAATAGCAAGTGAAAGAAAATATTTAAACTACAAAAGACGCAACCAGCTTAAGTGAAAGCAACAGCTTATTGTAGTTTTTAAGAATGCATTATTTATAATGAAGAACCTCGTCAGTGCAATAAACATAGTCCTTGTTTATATTACATAAATGATTATATTAATTTCACATTCATGTATGAGTTCCTTGTTCAGATCATGTGTGCTTCAGTCTTTAAAAGGCAGTCGGCCGTTGATTTATTCCACGGTCGCTGCAGTTTCTTCCAAAAGTGAACGGAAGCGTCTAAATGTTTCCAATACGTCTAAATGTTTCTCCCGATGATGCAGTGAGAATGTACAACTGGCTTTTGGAGACGACAAAGTTCCTGGCAGGACATACTGGACCAGCAAGAAGTGGACAAATTAATTTCATAACATCCAAGATTAAGCTAGACTGAAGGAACAGTCACACGTTTGACAAGATAATCCCTTGAAAGAGATTTTTGATCAAAGAAAACGTGATTCAACTTTAGCTCTCATGCGTCACATGTTACACTCAACTGGTATTATTTCATTATTTATACACATCTTCTTCTCTTTTTCCTCTCCTCAATGACTACTGCAGCTGACTTTGCGGCTGACTTTGTGCTCTTACTCAGCGGCTGGGAAGCTAAGCTGCATTTCAATGTTCAATGTTTGAGTGACTTATTGGATGGCATCCAAAACCACGGTGTTGGTGCAGTGATTAGTTCCCTTTCCATTTCTAATCCTCAGCAGGTGGAAGAACAACGTATCATAAAAATGCCGGGGGGGAAATGTTAGTTCTCCATTGAAATAGTAACAAATCAATGCATTTTAAAGCTGCAAGCACCACCTGGGAGAGGATCATGGAAAGTGGCTTGACGTTGGAAATGTTTCACAGATGGGCTTTTATGTTGGTAAATGAATGAGCATGTTGAGAGAGCTCACCAGGTCACCTGGGACGAGCAAGGGGAACGCTTCTGTACAATGACCAGTTCAATAAAAACATAGAGTTTGAGACGGAATGTAACTTAATTATGGTAATTATTTTAAATGAACTATCTTTGCGGTTATTATTAAAAGATGCACTTCAAGTCAAGTACATATCAGAAGAAAGAATATCTAACTAAAATAATAGTCACATAGAGGCAAGAGTTGCTAAACTAGTAATTTGTAGAGCAACTTCCATGTGAGTTTAAATAAAGCAAGCTCACAACGATTTGAGGAAGTGAAGAAAGAGCAGCTTTAAAAATGTGTTATAAAAACGAACTGTAACCGGCAACTTTGTCGAAAAAGTAGAAAACAATTAATTTGCTTTGAAAAAAATAAGGAACACTTCAGAATGACAGATAGGTATTATATAGAATTTTTTCCATGAGCAGATGTTTAATGCTATCAGGGCAACTGTTTGTATTACATCTTCTTTGTAATTAAACAAATCCACTGAACAAAACTTTTAAAAAACTAGTCAATTTCTTAAAACCTACAAATCATTTTTTAAGGATAGAAACGCAAATGAAGGATTAAGAAGCATTTATTGAGTGCAATCTACTAAAGGTGAAATATCTCTCCCTCTGTAAAAGGCTAATTCCGTATGTGCAAACAGACTTGGCAGTCGGCCATTTCTGAATATGATTGTGTTTTGCTCACTATATGCACCCAATGTGAGTGGCTTGGTGTGAGGCCACCATAGTGAGCTTTGTTTAAACACGCGTACATACAAGGCCAGCATGTGTTCCTGTCTGCCAGCCATGATGGATGGTTCTCTGGTGACCTGTATCGACCTTTTAACCCCCGGTTGCATACAACTGTGAATTCACTTTAGTATATTGTTGTTGTAAAAGGTATTTTTTGCCATTTTTAATCCCTGTGGCTATACTATGAAGTGGATGGTAATGCAACACATTAGAATATTTTACTTTCCTCTGTGATGTGCCGTGGAAAGATTTTATTCCTTGGCCTTGCCGTGTAGGACTCACTGGCCTGGGGGCTAGACCTACAAGGGCTGTTCTGTTAGGAGGAACATTTTTAGTTTTATGATCTGAGTGGAAAGAATGGGACTAGCTCAGGATTTTGTCAAACTCACCCCAACTGGTGCAGAAACCACCAAATGAGACTAGTTAATATGGAACGTGTGAGAATTCAGAGGAACACGATTGAATTCAGACATCATTAGTCTCAAATATATACCGGTACTCAAAATAACTAATTCAGGGATTTAACAATATATCGCTAACAATACTGGAGCTGCGAATAACCTTAGCAGATCTGGCCACGTATGCAGTGACCAACACATTTATTTGTGTTAGATTCAATTAAAAGGTAACTACATTCCCCCCGTCGCTCATCCCTTTGCAGCCTGTCAAGCATCAAACCCCAAAAGCAGCTCAGTATCCTACATACTGTATATTAATAATAGTAATAATAATAATAATGTATCCTTTATTGATCCCACAGTGGGGAAATTCTTCTCTGCATTTGACACATTCTTAGAGCAGTAGGCTGCAGTGAAGCGCCTAGTAAGCAACTGCAGGATTAGTGTCTGGCTCAAGGACACTTCGGCCCATGAGCTACAGCTGCCCCAAAATGTTGACATCATGCCTTGTAGGATGGAATTTAAAGATTAAATTTACAATACATATTTGTCATGAGTGCTAAAGCTTTAGTTTATGGTTTCCAGACATGTTTTACAAGAGGGCCGTCTTTACATCATCTGGAAAGAATCCAAAGAAACCCACTCAATAGGTAGAGGCTTTTTAACAGGTGTTATGATTTGGGATCCATGGAAGCAGGACAGAACAACAAATAAAGCCCTGTGCCATACAAGGACTTGAAAAAGTAATGATGTGTGACTAAATGTGCTGGTGAATAGCGCTGGCAGTTGGTCTAAATGTGTAGTATGTGAGTTTAGGGAGCAGTCTAATGACCTGTCATAGACTCTTGAGGACCTAGTTGTAATATAGGAGAGTCCTAAAGTGTTCTTTAGGTCCATTGGACCTGGCGGTGTCTGATGCCTGGTGAGCCGGCCTCCCGCGTTGACCCTGCTGATGCCCCGCCCCCCCTCCTCTCTACCTCCTTCTGTTTCATGGATTGGAGTTCCATTCATACATTGTCATATTCATGTAATGTGTTTATGTAACTTTGTAAATGCTGTTCATTCTGTACACATGACATCTATTGCATCTGTCCATCTGGGGAGAGGGATCCTCCTCTGTTTCTTCCCTTTTTTCTCTGTCAAAGCTTATTTTTGGGGAGTTTTTCCTGATCCGGTGTGAGGTCCTGGGACAGGGATGTCGTATGTGTACATATTGTAAAGCCCTCTGAGGCAAATTTGTAATTTGTGATATTGGGCTATACAAAATAAACTGAATTGAATTGAATTCTTGGTAAACACAGTTCTGTCATCAGGGGAGCCTGTCAGTTGTAGAGTTTAGGTTTCAAAAAACACAGCTCTCAGTGAAGTTTACTCTGTGTGGATTATGTCAGTGACATATTTGACCAACTTTCTCAGCACAATGACCATTACGTCTGGAAATATAAAGAATTCCCTACAAAACTGCCCTATTGTAGAAAATACAGGCTACTCTACGCATTCAACATAATATGCATACTATATGGTGTCTGATGCTCTTGAGTATATGTTTTGCAATTGGGACAGCCATGTACAGCAATGAAAGTTAGCATCTTCAAATTACACTTTGAGCAAATCATGAATCTTGGATCCTTTTAATATGGTCATCCAACATGTTTATGTGACATGTTTGGTTTAGTGATCACTCTTTAAATGTCATCTCCTTGGCTCTGCCAAATCGTATTGGACATTTATTTGGTAACAGCAACATCCTTTAACAAACCGGCCTCCCAGCCAGGTGTGACATGGAGTAAAGCCATGTTAACACAGGAACCGTAGCTTCTTCCTCTCCGGTTCAAGCCGCTGGGTGCTGGAGCACACGGTGCATTCTGGAGCTGTGTATTTAGGTTCAGGTCTGCTACATTTAATGACTGATATCCTGGGGAAAGGACAGCCTAGGGAATGATTGGAACGGCACCCTGGCTTAAGGTAGACCATAGCTCATTTCCCGACTGTTTATGGAATTACTGACGGCAGCAGTGCCACCGCAAAAAACCCAGGCTGATATTAAACACTGTTACTATTCTACCTGACACTGACCTAAGTAGCATTAGAGAATCGTCATGTTGAAGAAATCATGAATAAGACTGTCAAAGTTGAATTATGTTTATGGGAACTGAAAGATCTTGAAGAGTGTGATTATAATGTTGGTATAGCCAACATCCAGCAGTGAAAGTGAACAGCAGTCCATTGGCAGTGGCCTGTAAAGTCCCGCTGCAGACGACATGCTGAAGTCTGCAGAGGCCTGGAGCTCGGCTCCCGCTGTGACACAGAGCGCTGTTTGCTTGTTTATTCAAAGTTCCGTGTCCAAATCAGTCCAAATTCAACAAAGCTCTCCATGGGGTCCCCAGCAATACATCCAAATAGATTGGATGAGCATTTCTCAAGATATGTAAAGCAGACACAGACAGACAGGGATTCTTTGCTTTATAGTTATATTGTAGAGGTTGAATTACATTATACAGTCCAACCCTGACTTGAGATGGGTCTGTTGATTGGAAGTGTTTTAGAGGTTCAGTACTTGGAGAAACTAATGGAAATATTGAAAGCCAGCCTCTCAAAGTCTACAGACTTCGTGTTCTCTCTTTCTGAGAATACGCTTAAATGCATGCATAAATACAAAACAATATTTTTCTTCAATTACTATCCCATAGATCAAATACAGTTGTAAACATCCCATACAAATAAACAAATTAGCCCTTGTACTAACTAGAATATTATAGTATCGGCCCCCCTGTTTTGACTTGAAATGTTAGCACCCCAATCATGATTCGTAATGAACAGCATGTTGGGATGCATCTTTTAGGTTTGCCTTCATCAAAATCAGTTTACTGATTTCTGAGAGTATTTTCTGAAACAAACAGACAAAACAGACAAATCAAAACTGATCCATGTACTGTGTCCTGTTCTCAATTGTATCCATTTTTGCATTTGACTACATAATTCTTATTAATAAGCAGGTTTCCAAGTGAAAGCCATTGACCTGAAACGTCCAGGGTGTACTCGCTCCAGTTTATGTGACCGAATTCAGTCAAGTGTGGCCTTTCCCATCCCTGTATTTCAACAAAGCGCCTGTGTTTGCTTGACCCTGCTATAAATATTGAACCAACATTTTTGCCAAGAATGTATTATTAGGCTAATCAGTAACTCTGCTAATGAGCTCCAAAACACTTGCCAATAAAAGTCACAGCATACATTTGTATGTATTCCTTTTATTCCTCGGCTTATTAGAGTTGACAACAGGAGACAAATATAAAGGAAAAAAGTGTCTTAGATGTTGAGCCTCCAGAACAGCTGTTCCATTTCACAAATTGTCTTTGTGAATCCTTCCGAAGACTGAACGCACGTGGGCTCAAACAGTGCATTCTCCATAAATATATGGTAAACAGAGAATTTTTGTGAGTTCCTGCCTCCTCACAGACCAGGACTAATGTTGCATTTGGTGGGCCTTGAGAACTTGTGAAATAGTGTATTTCCACGTTACTCAAAATGCTAACTAAAGGCTAAGTATTATTGCTAGCTAAACATTTTCTTGACACCAATCGTCGTAAAACACACATTTTTTCAAACAAAAAAACAAGCAGCGATGTGGGCAAACAATCGGCTTGAAGTTATCGTATAGTAAACCTCATACAATCTTGCAAATGACTAAATGAAACTCACAAAGCTGTTTGCCCACTTAGCAGCGGCTGAGTTGCAGAAAGGTGCAGCAGTGTAGTTCCATTAGCTGTTAGTGGTTAACCAAACACTCTGAATAAAAGTGAGCCACAGAGCATTGGCCGAGAGGTACGCAGCAGTGCGTGTACTGGTCTGTCCGTTAGCTTTTCGCAAAACCCACTGCAAACTGTTATCCCCCCATTGTGGGCACAGTGTAGCGGATAGAAAGTTTCTTAAATGTAATATGTCCTGCCCTGATATTTTATTTTATTGTATATATTGTTAAACATGTTTGCTGCTGCTTCAAACAAATTTACCCTTAAAGTATCTATCTATCTATCTATCTATCTATCTATCTATCTATCTATCTATCTATCTATCTATCTAACAATAACAGTGTATTGTATGCCTGGCCTCCATCATTTACACCTTGCAGTGTTTTTTATTTGTCTATTTCATCTCATCTGTTTACCAGTTATTGGTAAATGCAAGCACTTGGCAAATATAACATGGCCAAATGATATTTCCAGATTTAACGGGTTGATGGGGATCACATAAACAGACCATAGCTGGCAAGATGTGGGTGTTGCATACTAGCAAGTGTTGCATAGCTCATTTCCCTACTGTTTATGCAATTAATGATAGCAGCCAGGAAAACACTTTTACTATACTGCTATACCTTACTGCCTGACATTAACCTCAGTAATCATGAAGAAGGAATCATGAATTGCCTACAATATTGTGCTATAGGGTACATCCCAAAAAATGTTTTGGTGTGCAAATAATATTCCTTTTAAAGAGTCTTGAGCCTTTCAGAGAAGGTTTGTTTTATAATTTCCGACCGGGACAGAATCCGCACTGCTCGTCTTGAATCTGAGGTTCGACCAACAGTCGGAGCCACCTTTCCAGCACCTTGGCATAAGCTTTCCCCCGGGAGGCTGAGTAGTGTGATACCACGATAGTTCGAGCACACTCTCCGGTCCCCCTTTTTGAAAATGGGAACCACCACCCCGGTCTGCCAGTCCACGGGCACTGTTCCCGACCCCCATGCGACATTGAAGAGGCATATCAGCCAAGACAGCCCAACAATGTCCTGACCCCTGCTTTCTGCCTCCAGCCCCTGGCCTGGACCTGGCCTCCTTCCCAATGGCCCTGCCTCCTTCTCTGTGCCTCCTGCTTCAAAGGCCTGGCCTCATTGGTCCGGCCTCCTTTGCGATGCCACCTGCCTGGTAGGTCGGCACTGCACTTTGCCATCGTCTGGAACCGGACCAGGGAGGCGACTGATCATCTGGAGAGCTTTCATCTTCACCTCTACTGAGGGCCAAACTCGAAGTTCACAAAATAAATCGGGTGAGCTGTTTCTATTTTGAGATATTCAAAATTTGGTATAGTTTTACAGAAAACTGTGTTTTCACGATTAACTGGGTTAGTCAGATCGGATTTTGGAAATTCGACTTTAAGGTCTTGGAGACCTGTGTGAGGGTCCAGGGGACTTCTCAGGGGATTAACTGGGTTAATCAGATCGGATTTTGGAAATCCAAATAAAAGGTCTTGGAGACCTGGTCGAGGGTCCCGGGGATACGTTTGGAACGATAAAATAAACCAAAAGGGAAAGATGAGAGGAACGCAGGGGAAAGATATGGAGAAATTAGTACAGAATGTTTGGATGTTTGGGAATCCAAGTTTGGATTTGGATTTTAGTTTATCACAACTGGAGACATTAGAAAAGAGATTATTGGAGGCAGAGAGTAAGTTGAGAGCAGGAAAGACAGTGAAGGTGAAGGATTTAGAGAAAATAGAAAAAAATAAAATCAAATAATGTTTAGAGATGTGGAAGGAGGAAGCGAATAGAAGTGAGAAACGAGCTAAAAGCAAAAAGATGCCAGAGGGCGAGAGAAAAGCAGATCTTGAAGATCCTAATGTGAAGCCACCTGATCCACACGTTGCCATTTATCCCCTTACCCACAGGACTGGAACCAAATCAGACACATACCTGTTCCCGCCTCACTGACTGCCACCGACAGCTGATCATCAAAACTCACTGCCATCAAGCCCAAACCGTTAACCTTCACCTGTCTTCACCCCGCCAACCTCCGACACGTCCTCGTCCACCTCCAGGGACAGATCTTTATTTTAATCTCAGTCCACTCACCCTGAAAACTCCAACTGATTTATGGTCACCTCAACACCCGTCCACCTCCACTCCAACGGGAGATCCTGCGAATTCCCCACCCTCAACTTGGCTAATGAACGTTTGGAGATATGATGACTAAAAATGAGTGAGGTAATTACACCAAAATCCTCACTCAACGATTCTGCCATGTGCACACGATAAGGAACAACGTACAATCCCGGGACAGGGCTCCGAGAAGGACTTAACCTGAACCCATTCGGCCCTGAGATCCAAGAGATGTACACTCGCTTTCAGAGTATGGACTGAACCTGATTTATTGGATGCCGACTACAGAACACACATGACAGCAATGTGTCATGCAATAAACACCCACTTCCACAAGAAAATTGACATGACAAGAATAACTGCATGCAAACAAAAACCTGATGAATCATGCAGAGACTTTCCACTGTTTGATGCAAGCAATGGAGGAATGCAACAGATTGACTGCACCCGAAGCAGGAATAGAAAGCGAAAATGACGGAGTCTGGGAGACTCGGCTTAAACACTGGTGCCTTAAAGGAATCCGCACGGACATCCTTGAAATCGTCATGCGCACATGCGTCGGGACTGAGGACGCCAGAATGAAGGAAATCACGCTAAATATGCCCAAAAAGAATGTGACAACAAAATGAAGACAAACAGGCGTAAAGATGAAGCCCACCGCGCACAACTCATGGTCCTGGAAATGGCAGCAGAAAGGCCAAAAGAACAGCAACAGCTTCCATATTCAAATCGCAAATCAAAACCCAACTTTTCAGAACTGCTTTTAATTGTTTGCTCTATGTTCTTATTATTTTTATTTATTAGGGTCCGAGCAACTGACAAAGTCCCTATTTGTTTTACCTGTAATTTTAGTTATTCTTGTTTTTTTAGCTTTTAGGATGTTATAATTATGTTATGTAAAGTGTCTTTGAGTATCACGAAAAGCGCTATATAAATTAAATGCATTATTATTATTATGAGACCCCCTTCTCACATCAGAGGCGGAGGCAGGGAAGGAGGAAGGGGACACCGACAAGGCCGAGAACCGCCACCAGGCAGGTGTTTCCATTGCGACAGAGAAGGACACTGGACTCATGATTGCCCTCTCAAACGCGATGGCGGAGGCCACAACCATCACCAGGCGGATTGAAACAAGGGAACGGCGAGTGTCGGTGGAGGTGACAGTCCTGAGGAGAACGAGGAGGCAGGTAGTATAAACAACACAGACACCGCTGCTGCAAAATGCAATGATGTGCTTGCCTGCAATGAAGAGCTGCTTGCTGGCCACACACACACACACACACACACACAGGAAAAAGTAGACACACTCCACTGCACAATAGAACGGCTGTCACAACAAAGCTGTCAAATATTCAACTGACGCATATAAAATGATGCCAGAAACGGTTGTCAAAATTGGTTTGAGGGATTTTGTGTTTTCGGTTGATTCAGGTGCAACACATTCTGTAATACAGGAGAAATGCCTTTCTCCCAAACCTAAAATGATTGGTAAGTGTGTGTATTCTTAGGGGACATCAGGCCTCACCACGGTAGAAAGGTTTACTGTGCCGTTGTCTTGCATGCATGATTTGGATGACACCCAGGTACAAACAAAGTGTGCATTTTTGTATTCTCCACACTGTCCCATACATCTCATGGGGAGAGATCTTATGTTGCTGCTGCGCATGAATCTCATTTCCACCCCTGACGGCCTCAAAGTGGTAAGAAACCAGGCCCTCCCCCAGCCTGAAGGATATGCAGGTATTTTTCTCTGCATCATTTCTCAGTGCCCTCATTCTTTGCTATATGTGTACAAGTGGCGACTCCCAATTGATCCGGCAAAACAAGTAATGTCTCCTTTCCTGCAGTTTATGGCTGCACGTAACCTGCACTGCACATCACACGTTACCACAGACCCACAGGCCGACTACAATGACTCATTTCAGAAGGAAGTAAATGACTGACAATATCAGACGTGTATTTTGAGGACACATTTTGCACTGCAGGAGTGCAACTGACCGGCCTACAGGCTCCAGATTCAAGATTCAAGATTCTTATTAGACATTTGTGCCTGGACCAACGTTTCAGAAATAACATTATATTATAAGAAAGAAAAGAAAAATACAAGATATAAAAGAGAACACTGTACAGAAGTGGTGATGTATACAGAGGGGTGGTACTATTTACAAGGACAAGAGAGGTGCTAGTATGTACAGTTTGGGGTACAGTTTTAAATTAGACCGTTTTAAATTATATTGTTTTAACCTTTTAAACCCCAAGCTATTTTCTAGGTTTCTGCTCGAAATAACATACCCAAACTAAAAAGGGTGTATCTCTGCAACCACAAAGGCTATTTGAATAATGTTGGTGTTATAATAAAGGCAAACCATGTGTGCTTTTGTTAAGATGTGTAAATATTATTATATGTGTTAAATAAATAACACAATAAAGATGAAAGACAAGCAAAAGTTGAATTTCCAGGTTCGCCTAGAAAAAAAAGCACTTTCAGGATGGTTATCTCTTGGAAGGATGCACAGCAAAGGTTAACAACCAAAGAGATCATAGCACAATATGTGATCAGTCTCTCTGCAAAGTTTAACTTTGAAAAAGTAAAGCAGAACAAAGTTAGAGAGGTTTTAGTACAGATTAAATTAAGCGAAATGGGCATTTGGGCAATTTGAATTTTCTCATGTACCAAACCATATATTTCACTTGTATATTACTTATCGTGTTCAATACATCCAAATATAGCAGTCTTTGTTGATTTTTTTTTTTAAAGCCAAAGATAAGAAACATTTGTGACTGTAAGCGCTAAAGCGATTCACGTTGCTGTGTTCTTTGGCTCATATCTCGGTGATGCTTTGGTGCAGAAGGATTTTGAAAAGATATTTAGAATCTGTGTGGAGTCCTCTTGCTTTTTGCCATCTGGCTTTTTCTGATAGCACCGAGCTACGGGTTGCTAGTTCCGGAAACGAGTGGGCTGACTTCTGACAAAAGGATGATTATGATATTTTCATAATTCTTTCAGTTGGTGTTTGAGTTGTGTGGAAAAGGCTTACTGATTCTTGTAGCCCAAGTTCTCTTGTTTAATTTGATGTATAACATCAATATATTTGCTCATGTTTATTGTAAGGTTTTACACAGCCTAACTATAATGTGTAAATCGCCACCCAATGCGTAATAAAATGGCACATATTTTAAATTAGCCAGTTTTAAATTATATTGTTTTAAGTAATAAAATGGCACATATTACACATAAGTGTAGTGAGGTAATGTTGGGTTATTGAACATATTTCAGTGGATTTGTGTTGCCATCAGTCTGACTGTGGCCGGGAAGAAGCTATTGAAGAAGCGTGTTTTATGGGTGATGATGCTGTCCGCTCTGCTGTGTCTCAGGTTGTACGAGCATTGTTTGTGTCTGAGCAGTCTATACTCTGGGACCAACATCCTCTCCCTATGTGTCTCTGGCAAAATCAAAAACTGACCGGTGGCGTGATTCAGGCCCATTCATGACACGCATGCTCCAAGCCACAGACTGGAGCCCAACGGAGACGCCTTTTAAAATCCTTGTCCACTTCCATGTATAAACAGCTATGCTCATTTACAATTCCCGTTTTGGGATCACTTTGTGCACTGGACACCAAGGTCCCCGACGTGTATACACAGGTCAACATTCCTGTCGTTAAACTTGACTTGTTTAACGCTTTTTTCAGCGTTCCAGTTGATCCGGTCAGTTCTGGTTTGCTTTTCATTTCAATGGCAAACCATACACTTTCACTTGACTCTGCAGGCACAGCTACGGGAGCAATTTGGGTTTAAGTGTTTTGCGACATGGCTAGCGGAGCTGCGGGTCAAACCGCCGATCCTCTGATTGAAGGACGACTGTGGCTCACCCACATGTTACACTTTTTTCTTTCTCATTGTGTGTGCCATTTTTTCATCGGCGGTCTCTCATCTCAACATTTAAATTTGCTGGCGGGTTTATCCTCTTCTTCATCGTCCTCCCTCGACCTCTTCCTAGACCTGCCTGGACGTGGGTCCTTCTCCTCCTTCTCCTCCTGCTCCTTGTCGGTCTCCTTTACTTCGACTCTGTTAGTCTTTCTGGTCCTTTTCCTGAATGGACCAGGCAGAGGATTTTCTTCAGGAACTTCAGCATCATTGCAGTCGTTGCTGTCATCGTCACTGTCAGCAAACTCGTCCCACCATCTGCATTGTTTGCTGCTTCTCTTATAGAAGTCCTCTCCGTCGTCCTCTCTGGACCTCTTCCTTGACCCTCCAGCCAGGGGATCATCATCTCCCTGGCTGACTCCAACCTCAACCCCAGCACTGGTACCAGCCTCTTCTGAGTTATCATTACTGTGCTCAAGATTGCTATTGCAAGTTGCATCTTCTGTGTTGTTGCCATTGCTATTGTGTTCAATGTTGACAATATTCTCATTGTTGACAATAGCATTGTTGTTCAGGTTTTCATTGGCCTCTTCAAAACGTGGTAACCTATTCATCAATATAGCTAAGTGTTGCAAAAAGGCAATATGTCGCAGACGAAGTTGATCTCCGCTTGAAGGAATACGACAATTTATTTGTCGCTGATTTTTACCGTTGTTAGATCCGTCTCCTTGTTCTGCCATTTTAACTGGTCTATAATGTATGCTCAAAAATAACAGCTGCAATGTTTTTCCTAACAAAAACCTGGGTTTTGTGTGTTGATATGTGTAGAACGTCATTCGCGAGGAGGCGTGGCTTGCTCTGATCCCGACTTTCTCTGACTTCATGCACACGTGGTCAGCGATGAAAGGCTCGTTCGAGATGAGGCAGTCCTGCGCAGAATCGATCACGCGCAATGCATGCCGGTTAGATGTGTGTCCTACTTGATTCCGTCATGCACACGTGGTCAACGATAATCTCACGAGAGCGAGGCGGCCGCAGATTTTGGAGCCAGGCTGCGCAGTAGCTCTCCACCGACAGCTCGTGTAAAAAAATTATTTAGGTTATATCCCGCTAAATGGGAAAACTATGCCACCTGCTGTAAATTTGGACCTGTACTGAATAGTAGACGCAAAGGACTGTGGGTAATCCTTAAAGCAACAGAGGATTCGCTAATAGGTATCGTATCTACTCGTGATAGTGCACACTAATTGGAAAAGTACATCGAAGTTGAGCTGGCTTTATTTGTTTGGATAGTAATTGTCTTAAATTATATTCGCCATGTTTTTATTAAGTTAACTCTTCGTTTTCTCTATGTGTTTTATTGTCAGTAAAAAAAATTCCAGTAGCCTATCACTAACATGATGCCGTCTGTCTAGGCAGAGCGTGCTGTAACAGTTCAGCTCCACACCTTCTTTCTGTTGATAGTTGTTTTCATTAGATCTGTTTGTCTATTAACTCTCTTGTCATTTCAGACCCGGTCATTCACACCTGATCATCCTTCATTCCCTTCACCTGGTTCTCACGCCCATCTCACCTGCAGCCCATTCCCTCGTTAGTCACTCACTACTTAGGTTCCCTCACTTGCACTTGTCCTCTGCCAGATTGTCTTGTGTTTCTCCAGCGTGTATTGTTCATGTCTTGTCCTGAAAATATTCTGTTCAGTAAAGGATTATTTCTTACTACCTCCGTTTTGTCTTGGGTCCCTGGTCTTCGATCCGTGACACGTGCGCTGTTGTCCACAAAAGATGAGCATCCTACTTTTGTCCTTTGTCATAAATGCAGATGTGGAATAAACCTGCTGTTACCACAAGCCGGAAAGGTTACACATGGCCAAGTGCATGATGGGAAACGCCTGGCTGTAGCCACATCAGAGAGCTGATAGTATAACCAGTCCGCTCACTCGGCCCTGCTGGTCCCAATATAACCAGTCCACTCACTCGGCCCTGCTGGTCCCAGTATAACCAGTCCACTCACTCGGCCCTGCTGGGCCCGCTTCGCACCTCAAATTAAAAACGCTTCGAGCTTAATGAGGCTCTATTGTCACATCCGGGATGAACACTCTCAATCAGCAGAAGGTCCTCAAACACCTCACTGAAGGTGAAAGTCCCTCAACGTGGAAGTGTGTTAGCATGTTAGCCAGACACCGAACATGATGGGTTTTATTAATAAGGATAGATCCAACATTTCTCTAACTGTGTAGGTTTAATAATACTGATTATAACCACACCCCCGACCCCCGAGCCAGCAGTGAACACAAACATTTATAAAGCAGTGTCTCCTCTCCGGAGCGCTGTCTTCCTGTGGCCGCGGACAAACCCACAGCTTCTTTCTTCTCTTCTGCAGCTGCTTTTTTAAATGTATTATCTCTTCTGTTCAAATCTCACACAGTTGATCAGAGAGTAGCCCAGTGTAATTGGTTACTTCCACCCCTGTAATTAACAGTCAATAATGTACCTGTGTTTGTAACTGGGGGTTTTCCGTTGCTTTGTGTGACATCTTTCTTCTCTCAGTAGCCTCACACTTGTATGAGGCATTTTCCACAACTCATCACAGCAGGAAGCACATGTAGATTATATTTTTCTTTTACTGTCCCTGTGGGGATTTTTGTTAGACAACAGCTTACAAATCATTACTTATGGTTTCCTCTGCGAAAACAGTAGTTAATCAGTTGCCGGAAAGCTTTGGCTTTCTTAATGTCAAAAACAGAAGGCAATCATTCTGCTTTGAAGGAAGACCTACTTGCTCCATTTGCCTCCATGTTTTGATCACTTCTCCATGTGTGTAGAGGAAGTCCTTTACACAGGAAAAGCTTTCCACGCTGAGCAGGACTTCATAACACATCAGTGTCATCTCTTACGACTCTACTGGCAGGAGGATGGAAGAGTCACCTGAAAGCTCAAAGCTCAGTGAACATTCATCTTTGAAATGATCTGGAGCAAAGACAACTTATTGTAATGCCAGCTAACGCTGACCAAACTGTTACCTGAGGGATTTGTTCACTTCGTGAGCTGCTCTCCTATCATTCTGCTTCATGCACCAGCCAAAACAAAAGCCTACTATAGAAGGGAGGTAGAAAAGAGTAGCAAAGGAAGGGGGCCAAGTAGGTAGTTGCGGTGACCTAAAATTGCAGACTAAAGCATATCTCCAAATCACAGCCCAAAGGATGGAAGAGGAATCCTTCTATTGTTGTTTCCCATGTTCTTCCACCCCCAGTAATATTTTCCAGCTCCATATTGCACAGGAGGAAACCAAAGGAACCACGGAACAGGATTTGCTTTTTCCACTGCACATGAGATAATGTGTTGTGCCTGGTTTCAGCTGCCAAACTAGAGCTTTATTTGTATTTAAGATCAGTTATTAAGAGAACCAATGTCTGCTTCAGAGATTCAAATCTTGAAGCTCTCAGAAGCGAGCTATTGAGGGAGAACTGGCGATATCCTCCTATAGTTTATTGGATTCAACAGCTTGCAGTGACGTAATGTGAAAGTTTTACAACTAAGAGTGAGAAGGCTGCATGCCTTTGGATCCTTTATAAGAGTCTTATACCACAAGTCTTATAGTGTGGAGAAATCTGGCTACAAAATGTTTGCTACCATAACCTAAACACGCATTAAGTGGAGCAGTGAGCCATTTCCTGAACCACATTAGAGAACGAGACACTTTATAACCCCACACTTCTGAACAAACACATGTGTACACTTAGTGCAGGCTGCTCTCAGAGGCCAGTGCTGAGCTCATGATTTGGCTGAGTGTCTTCAGACTCTTTGTACCGGACGGTCAGACTACAACAGACCACCAGTCATGCACTCCTATTTTGGACACCACCAGCTGTCTTTATATGTTGTATGTAGTTCATCCACTTCTTTGGTGGCCTTTTATGAACAAGTTGACCCTCAGTTCTTGTTTTGATTGGAGCAGTTGAACCAAACCGACACATGGACAACACTTTGTGTCATTTCTTTAATTCACTGCAACAGTAACTGATCATCAGGCCTTACTTGAATCAAGGCCTGGCAAACCTATCCTGATTGACCCCCGCCCGCCGTCTCTAAGGCAGCCCAAGGCCAATGCACATTCATCAGAGTGCGACATAATGTTAAACAAGGGTCACTGTTCACTATTGAATTGCTACCCCTGGGCCACTGGCTCCCTGCTGATGAATGCGTACAGTGCACACTTTAGAGTGTCAAGTGTTTAATTTCCTCCAAGTGGCAGAGCACAAAGTCCTAATTATTGTCCATTTGACGGATCGTTGTAAATGTCACATGTCATTGCAGAGGACTTGCCGTGGGGACGTAAAATGCCCACTGAAACTACCCAAAAGTTACATTCATCTGGCAGCAGCAATTACATTAAACCTTTTATTAGTTTCCTTTGGCAAAACTGCCAGTTTCACTTTGGAACAATAGTGTGCCTGTCAACTGAATTGTCTCACAAGTAGAAATGTATAAGCTTTTCCTCCAGAGCAATGCGGCAGGTTTCTGTTCTAAGAGCCTTGTTCTTGTGCCCCTGCCTGGATGATATTTAGGTAGTAGCTTTATTGTTCTGCACAGGTTCAGGTTTGCTCTAGTCCGACAGTTAATCAAACCTAAGCTCTCATTTGCGCGGCTCTTTATGGTAGATGCTGTCCTTGATTACAGACCCATTTGTAGATAAGAAGAACACAGTAAATTAATTCCAAGAATTCCAGCTCAGCATTATACCTCTCTTGTCTGAATACATTCAATTGAAAAATATAAACCACAGGTACCTAATGTTTCTTGGTCACAGCTTCCATGTACTTTCAGCCAATATTTAGTCAGCTATTTCCACTGGGCAGGCGAAGCAATGCCATTAAAGGGCCAGAGCCCCAGACAGACATTACTACACTACTCTATCCAGTAAACGATCACAGATGATGTAAAGACTGTGTGTGACAGTGTGATTGTTATATCAGCATGTAACTTTGAATGTTTATCTTCAGCGGAAGAGGCTCATGGCTAGTTTCTGACTGTGGATGAACTCCAAAATCTGCATCTTCTCTGATTATGTCTATATATTATACATGTAACGTGCCATTAAACTTAACAGCGAGGCCCTACTCTGACTGAATATATAACTGACTTGTGATATAAGTTATTATCCACTGTATGTATTATAGCTCACAAAACCACTGCCATTGTATTTACAGGCACTGAAATAATGTGTTATTGCCATTCTTCTGCAGTGACTTGATTTATTAAATGTTCTTAAACCTAGTTCCCTTTCTGTCCTTTAGGGTAACCCAGGATCGAGCTGACAGTTATACCCACTTTGTTCAACCATCACTGTTTTTCCAGGGTGTACAGCACCCTTGGCATTAGACGGACGCTATCAGTTCAGCATGTAGAGTTGGTGTCCGGGGAAGGAAAAGGAGCTGTTCAGCCAAGTTATTCTGTGATTTCATCCTTGTAGTTTAATGTTTCCTTAATGATAGCATGAACACTTTCTTTTCTTCTTCCACAGGCAAACCACCGTGTACTGAACCCACCAGAGCAGAGCAAACCTTGGTAAGGAAGCTTTGTAGACACACTCGGGGCAGAAGAAAAACACTGCACGAGGTGGAATAATACCGCTACATGTGTTCGGTTAAAAAGACCATTACATCTAGGTTTTTTATTTGTGTCATTAGAATTCATTCATACAAATATTGAATAGATTAAAGCTCTAGTTGTTATAGCTGAATATATATATGTGAATTTATAGTAGGAATCATTGTTGTTCAGAGTGGTTTGTGCATTCCCATTGTCCCCGTTATTTTAAACCAAGAGCCACAATGAAACAGCTTGCAGTAGCTAGCCTCATAGCTCCCCATGGTTATAAAGTTAGCTCGTAGTGACCGTAACGGAGAGTTTAAGTAGAAGATGTGAGAGTCCGTATCTGAGTTGTTACAAAAAGCTGCCAGGTGGGGTCACAGACTGCAGGTTTGAACCCCTGCCCTGAACAATGAGAGCCGGAGAGCTGATGGAAAAGCCATCTCGAGTGAGACAGATTTTACTGCTTTCCAAGGCTGGTGTCCCCTATGAGGTCATCTTGGAGGAATGTCCCAGAGAGTAAAGTTAAAGTCAGGTCAGAGTACTTGACCGGTTTGTTTTGAGTCTTACACCTAATACTTTCCATTTCTTTAAACATACAGACAAGAAGCTCACATTTCCTCACTTACTGGAGCTGGGACTCGGCACTAACCGGCATGGAGCTTGTAAAAGAACAGGGCTTATGTCAGCACCCGCGGTGTATAATAAATGACTGTAGAGGGCCGAGCCTCAGGCAATTAGAGTAGTAACATTGAGTCACAGACTTGAAGGGGATAACAGTCATTCTTCGTCAAGTTTTACAGATTCTTCTTCCAACACGTGTCCTCAAGGTGGGCTGCTTTTACTAAACTGGCTGAGCAAAGGTGAGGTCTGCAGTGGAGTTGAAATCACAAGTTATTTGATTAGTCAATGAATAGAAAATAATCGGCTCTGATTTTCATTACCGATAAAAGTAACTCTTTAAAGCAAACATGCACAAAATTCAATGGCTACAGCTTCTCAAATGTTTTGCTGTTTTATTTCGTCTTTGACAATTGTAAACTGCATTTTGGATTTTAAACAAGCTGTAGATGGGTACACTGGGAACATGCAACGGTTTGATATGTGTAACAGGATAAAGGTATTTTGTGTTGCTGAAAAATGCCTGCTTGCACACATCATACAAGAGATATTCTGGTGCTTACAACTGGTGAGCTGTGACCTTGATATACGATAGAGCTGATGAAAGATTCTAGGCACAGGCTATATTAACTGGTTCTTTAAAGTATACAATTCCAACATCTTTACCCGAGTGTCTTGATTTATTATCAACAGCTGACGTTCATCTATCATTCTTTTTTAGTTGTTAATCTCTGTGGCCCCTCAGTGTGCCAGTACATGTTATTTGCAGCATCATAGAAACTGCAAATCAGTTAGAGTTTGTTGCCATGGACTGTAGTATTTAACAAACAAACTTGTATGTCTCAAACTAAAGTCGAGGGCATTTTTTGGCTATGTTATTGTTGTAAACTGTGGAGAGGACAAGCTAAATATAAGTGTGTATTGGATTTCAAAGAGCATGAAATGGTCAGAGCTGAGAGGAAAGCCAGAGAGCACACTCGCCGGGCTCCAAGTGTGCCAGGGTGCCGGCTGTGATGGATGGCTGTCAGCCCCTCCAGTACCACCCCATTTCCTGGGGTCACACACCGCCGGAGGTCACGTCTCTCTGGAAGTCAGGCACCAGCGCGCTGGGTTCCAGGAAGAAAAACTCTGATCCAATACCTTCTAGACACTCATAAACTGTCAAATGGAGCCAGAGCACAGAAAATATCAGGCGATAAAATGATGACTCTGCCAAGGCAAATAATGTGCTCATATAGTGTGGGATGGTGTCTATTAGGTAACCAAAAGTCTTCTGCAAAAAACTATACTACATTGACTGACTCTTAGAAGTGGTGGATTATGCCTTTATTGGACTGTTATAGTTTTACTATGAATGCCAATTCTTTTCTCATGAGGTAATTCTGTGTTTGCAATTACCCAGCAATTGAATCCATATTCACTGCACATATTTGATAGTGATCTGTGTAGTGTCTGACTTCTTATCAGAGGCAGGAAACCAGTTACAGCTACAACTGCTCCTTAAGTAGAGTTGTGGACACTTTATTGGATTAGCTACCATTTTATTGTCAGTTTTTCTTTTGGAAATAAGACTTCCTACTATAAATGGTTTAAAGTGTTGTGTAAAATATATCCTCCGAATGATGGGAGTCAAATCCTAATGCGACAGGTCACTCAATCATGAACCCCAGTGACTCCGTAGCCGCTGTGTGGGAGGATCGAGACAGTTGCAGGGCTGTTTTTGGCTTTCCCTTTACTTCTGCGTTGCAAAACTATTTATGACCATGATATTTCCATCTCATCCCATTCCAGGGCTGTGCACGAAGTGTGTTGCACTTAAGCATGTTGTGACTTGCTGACTTTGATGTTCCAAATGTATTTTTGTGTATTAAAGCTTATCTTGCAGTTGAGAGACACTAAGTCACACAATCGTCTGCAGATTGGAAAACAGCTGTTGAAAACACCCAAAATGAACAACTTGAACGTAAAAAAAGCCATTTTACAACCGTGTGATTACAGACAGGGCTCATGGGGCATCTGGTTGCAAACAGGAAACAAGTGTGGTTTGGTGTCCCTGTTTCACAGAATGGTCCTTTTAATTCTTTAATAGCATATATATGACAATCAGAAATATATTTGTACTTTAGAGATACTTGATTTTGTAATTTGACATACCATATGTCTGTTACACAGAACCCACCACAACATGTTTATTGGGGAAAGGATATAATATACAGAGGCAACAGTTTACCTGCTACAGAACATTCTTTCAACCATTTCAACATGCGGTGGAGTCATGTGACTATTTGCCGCAGTGGTATTTTTGTAGATGGCCTAAGGTGCTCTCGCTTTGGCGTGAGAAAGTACTTGTTTACCACCGGTCCTACACAGTAGGAGTTGTGTCTGAGGGTAATCACTGGAGCAGGATTGACAATTACCTGTCCAACAGGGCAATACATCTCAGCAGAGTGATTAGTGAACAACTGCAGGTCTGGAAAATTGAAAACTTGCTTGCTCTGTCAAATGTTGAGCATAGTGGAGTGCAGGGGCAGAGTTGCTAATGCAATTCTTTAATTAGTTTATTATTTAGACCTGCATTAAGAGATATATTGGCCATGTGGAGGAAATAAGCTAATAAACAGAACACTAGCATGTTCCTTCCTTTCATGTTCATATGGAAAACTGACTTACACATCTAAAAGCATCTTTAGCATTCACTTGGTCTGTTTTAAGGTTTTTGCTAAAAACACAGCTGCTTGCAGTGAGGGTGAACCAGTCGATTATAGCAGCTTTAACTGTGCTCAGAGTTCTACTTCACGGGTTAGGGTTAGGGGGTTAGGGGGTTAGGGGGCTACCAGCTTGCTATGACTGTCTTATTTGATGTTAATTCTTATAGAGCCGTTTTTATTCATTTGAGCTTTGAAAGTACATTTTCTTGGAAAAAGATGTGTGTGAGTAACAAGCGACTCTGGCGTCTGTAGTTTTGCTGTAATGCCGGGGCTGATGGAAACGACATTAACCGCAGAAACGAACCCAAAACAGTAGCTTTGAAACGTTGTAAGGAATGCAACCAAAGAACGATGCGGGCTCTCTCTTTTAAAGCATGTGGTGGTCTTTTTTATTTTTTTTTACGTCTTTCCATCTATAGCTGCAAAATATTGGGATTTGATACAAGTACCTTTTTTTTCCCCGCATTGGGATTCTAGGGGAGTAATGGTAGGAAGCAGGGCTGGCAGATTGAGAAGCAGGACGGATGAAACTACTGTGGTAAACAATGTGGGGATGAAGTCAGCGTCTGGCCCACATTAAAAGTGAAGCAAGAGCATGCACTCACACAACAGCTACGCTCCACATGTGTTCTACACACCATTATGTGTAGAACACATGAACGTTGTATCCCAGGTAGCAGCAGGCCGGTGTCTTCCTGCAGCTCCTGCAGGCGACGATTAGAACGAGGGAGCGTTGTGTTGTGGGTGGGTGGAAGAGTGTGTGTGTGAGACCCTGCAACTGTTAGTGATGATATCATTGGCGGCATATTCTACAGACCTACGACATATGAAGTCGTATACAGGGCTGTAAAAGGTAAACACTGGTCCAAAAACTCATTGATGTTCTTGGCAAGCTGTTAGCTTACGTGTGTAGGAAATATCGTCAAGCTGGCTGAAAAGAATGATGTCAAAGAGGATACCACACACTGTGCTGGTTTTTCGTATTGCTTCACTGAGAGAGGTGCTTTGAGGGCAGTGCTTCTTTTAAGTAGTGTTTCATATTCATAATGCATATCTCCATGAGCTCATGCAGAATGTGACACTTCTGCCCCAGATATCAGCTTCTATAAAAAAAAAGAGAACATTTCTCCTTCAACAAAAGGCTTAAAAATACAGATTCAACCCAAAGCTGTCATGTCAGTGCACATGCATCATAAATAACCTCGCAGTCTTCTAACACACAAATTACCTCAAATTATCGTTTGTCTGCCGTGTCTGCATTATTCCACACTTAATTTATTTGCCCTGCTTTTCCAAGATTTTTATGTATTCTATATAACACTGCTGCCATGGTGACAAGTAAATATTACCATTGCGTCCTTTTCATCTGTGCACAAGTTATTTCCAGTAGGGCATAGGGTAATGCTGTGGGAAAGAAGAACACTCTGCGTATGTTGATTATCACGTTTATTGGCAGTTCAGCCATATGAAGAGAGAAATGAAATATGTCATCTGGGAAATATACTCCAGTGTCATTAATTTGTCTCCACAGTTGAGTGCTATGTCGTCAAAGTGTGTGCGAATAAATTCTATTTATTCGAATGATTTTGAAACATCTGGCCAATAAGGAGGCAGGACAGACTGGAGAGCGGACACAGGTCTGTTGAAGGAGTCGGACCTGGGATTGTTCTCAAAATACTCAAATCTCACCTGAACTTCAAAGAACCAATTATGAACATGACACAGACATGTTTAAAAATCTGGCGATGAAATATAGCTAGCAAACTAAAAGATGCTAACACAGGTTCTCTAATTTGCCCGAAGCTATACTTTTGACCTTGCTCATGGAGTCATGACAAGCTCTCCACATCCTCCACATCCTCCACTTCCAGCATTAGTTCAGTCACCACATCACAGTATTACTCAATCTCCCCACACTTAGTCAGACAGTAGAGGTATGATAGCTTGAAGCTGAGGCAGCATTACTCATGTTCATTACTGGTTTGGATTCCAGATGACGGCCCTTTGTGCATTGTCAAAGAAATGTCTGGGAAATGTAATCCAACTTCTTCAGTGAACAAACACTGACCTCATGTAAAGTTTAGTTGAATAACGATTTGTCACGTTCATATTGTAACTTGGCTGTTCTTTGACAGCAGATATTTCTTAAAATGTCCCACAACCCACATTTAAAATACTGAACTGCAGCATGCCTTTCAGATTTTTTTGTTACATTGATTATTTGATTAATTCAGTGAGGAAGACTAGACGACACATCGTAAAGCTGCAATATTAATATTTACTCTCCCTTTACCTCGGTTTTCACCAACTCCTGAAGGAAATTCATGGCTCTTTAGCATCCAGATCCTTAACATTCACCAGGTAACTGTCCTTGTGCTGTTAGGCGCTGGACGGGTAGCGTACAGTACGTTTATCAAAGCTTTTTTGCCGAAACCAGCTACCTGCTATAAAATGATAAAAGGTTTAGGTTTTTGAACATGCTGTCCTGCTGTGGAAGAGAACTTTGTGGTCCTGATCTGGCACATAAAAAGGCATCAGATCTCAGGCAGAATCTAGGACATAGTGAAATGTTTGACAACTTTAACTTGAAGAATTCTTTTGTTTCAAAGTTTAATTTGGCCATAATGGTTACGCTCTGAGGTCCATTGCTTATACCTACTAATAGGCAGCAGTGTTGTGCTCATTAGTGAGTGGAGCACAGCAAGTCCCCATTTCTCCTGGCATGCTGACTGTGTAAAGCAGTAGGGGAGATAGTACTGTCAGCCATCGCTCAGCCCAAAGCATTCATTCCCACTAATACTTTGGGTTTTATAGAAAAGAGGAAAAGGCCTCCAGTCTGCCTCACAGTGCATTTACATGTGTTACAGGAAGTCTTGAATGTTGGAGTTTATGGAACCTTAATGAATGACTTGCTTCCATTTGGTGTGCAGTCCTGCTGTTTTTAGCAGAAAGCAATGCTGGTTTCTTTTTCCGTATTTTCCTTTTAATGCTATTTCTAATTATTTGCAACCATTGGTTGTTCTAGTCACATGTATCCATAAAGATTACACAGGAACTGCTGCTTTAATTATTGCCAATGGCTCAGGCATATTAAAGACATAGCACATATTGTTTTAATTAGCTTCACATACACCCAAAATAATAATGTTAAATAGCTGTTTGATTGGAAAAACTGTTGTCAGAAAGTAGCTTAGAAATGATCTCTATTTAGATGAATGGAAAACATGTTACACATATTATATAGGGTCCAGCTGAACTGCCACAGCAACAATAATTCCCTTTATACATTATATTTGTTTCAAGATTCTAATAATTTTGTTGTTGTATGCTGGATAAAAAAATAAAAAAGTAAACCCAGAGAAAACTAGTTACTAGTAGTAACTTTTTAAAATATATAATTTAAAATATTTAAACCCATACACAGTTGTTCTTTCACAATCACTTGTAATTCCTAACATCCAGGCTAAGCTAATGACCACATAGCAGAAACAGCAAAAGTCATAACAACTGGAGGCAACCTCCCCCCAAACACACCCACTGAGCTCGGCTCAGGTCAGCTTTCTGTTCGTCATTACAGAGAAATGCACAACAACAAAAAGGAGTTCTGTATTACAGATGCCAAACTGTACAATCTTTTCAACCTTGTCAGTTGATTCTTTTGAAATAACCCAAACCCATATAATGGTGTCGACAGCGGTGAAGATTATTGTCAGGTAACCAGGGATGTATCCATAAGTGGGGTTATGTTGAAATTCCCTCCTGCAAAGATTGATCTACCAATGCTGCGTTCACACCAAATGCGTTGCGAATATTCGCAACGCGTTTGGTGTGAACGCAGCATGAGGGTAGAGAGCAGCTCAACATATGACAGTGATGACAGCTCAGAGAGCAACAATACAAACAGAGCAAAGGCCCCAACTCTTGATCAATATTACAATATCATAAGATGAAACTCCATATATTTTGCACATATTTGTTGTTGCACTCACTGAACCTTTTATATACTAATTTGCTTCAAAAGACCACCAATTGAGAGGTCAGAGAGAGAGATCACAAAGTCCTAACAGAGTAAGAACAATATTTTAAGTTTACTGAAGGCTTGGGTCAGAGGGTGCCAGGGAATGATCTCAAAACCATGGTTAATATGTCATTCGTTAACAATGTGGACAAATAGATTCTCTGTAGGTTGTGCTTGCAGTAATATTGTTTGTCAGCTGCAAAATGCTGTTTACAAAATGTTAGTCCAGGTTTTACAATGATATATAACCAAGACTGACTGAGACGGTGGTATGGTAATAACAGACAATAACACATTGTTGTCCAGTTTATTTCTACACGTGAGACTCATTTACAATAACAGGGAAATATATATATTCAATCTGCAGGATTAGGGCAAACATTTATACAGCAATTGTGGGCATTTTAAGATTTTCAGATCATTTATATTTGTATATTCATGTAAGTGTTTAATTACTGAACACCATTTATTTCAAATGTTGAAATGAATATTAAAATGTGTATAGTAGGAAAGTAACACTTATTTTTTTATTAGATTTGCAGATTAATTTTGTCTTTGTTGTTTGTTCTATAAAAAGGTTTTTCCAAGTCCAAGGTGATGTATTTATGTCTTTTTGTAGGTCCAAACCCCCAAAACAATCAGTTTAATATGATTCGAAACACAAAAATCAGGAAAACTCAATATTTCAGAGGCTGAAAACAGCATATTCCACCATTTTGCATTACAAATTACTTTAATGATTAATTGATTGTCAAAACAGTTGGCGATTGCTTTTCTTTCGATTAACTACTCGATCGGTCAGCTAATCGTTAAAGCTCTAGTGTATAGTGTATATATAGTCCAGCTCTGTGCAGAGTATTTAAAACACTCAAGTACATTCAGATGAGCACCTTTAAACTTTCACACGTGATACAAATGTTATAAAAAGAGTACAAAAACACAAACGATAGATGAAACAATGTCGCTAGCGAGAAAGCTACAAGACACTGTTACAATGTGCCTCTGAAGATTTGTCACCACGACGCTCGCAGATCCTCGTTAACTCAAACCTTCTGGCGCTGGCAGTTGTTTGAACAACTGATGTGTACAGATGACTTAAATAAATTAAAATAGTGGGGGAAAAATTGTACAATTTTCTAACTGTTTAATACCTGTATTGTATTCGACTTGTATTGCCGGCTGCAAACTTTTTTTCATACGAGAATAAATCTGTCCCAGAATAAGATAACATTGCAAAGTAAACAAACATAATGATAGAGAGCAGAACATATAATTGGTAGTTCCTCATGGATACTAAATAACTTCAGTGCTTGCTTGTTTTTTTACATTCTGTCAGATAATTATTAGAATGATTTTCTTCCGAAATAGGACGTTTCGTGAATTAACAAAATATTTTGTTCATCCAGCATATTTGTGAGTTTCTTCAACATAGTACGTTCTGCTCTCTGAATAATTCAACAGAACCTCGTGAACATTTAACAGGATGTTCTCCACCATGACATTTCAGTCACAGGTGAGGGTATCATGAGATTCACTTACGAACCATGCCCACCTTCTCTTGTATGTTAGAGCTTCTTTGCGTGGCCTAATGTGTCCGAGGCACAGGGCTTGGGGGGGAAATGCCTTGTCGGTAAGAGGCATCCAAAGGCCACTGGGAGAGTCATCTGTAAAGCTGCTAGTGGCTCAGTACGGGTACGTCGAGATGGAGATGTAGATAATGAAGATGCTCTGATAGGTTATGCGGCCCTGCAGGGAGATGGTGGTGGCCTGCACCTTGAGGCGCACTAGTCCTGCACTGTTCAGAGCCCGCAGAGTGAAGATGATGCCCCTGCCTGCCTCGTCTCTGATGCCAAACACCCGGCCCATCACACCCGTCACCGATTCTTGCTCAAGTACGGTAAAAGACGTACGCTCTTGCAGGACGCCTGACTCTGAGAAAGCCGAAAGACGTACCACATTGTGATTGGCTGGAATGCCAGAAGGGAGAGTGAGCAGCTTGTACTGCAGCAGCAGAGGAGAGCCTCCTGAGGCGCAATCCAGAGAGCAGGGCCTGTAGCATGTCCTTTAAAAATCAACAGGAAAGTGCCACTGACATATTAGTATTAAACATTTTTCACAGCTAAAAAATATTGCACTCATAAGCAACATGTACAGCCTAATATATTTATGTATACTGTGCAACACTTTTTTTAGTCATGCAATTTACCCAGGGCTTCGTCCACTCTTATAGGATGCAGGGCAGGGAGTATCCAGACACTGGTATCCCCCTCGGGTATTAAAACACATCTGATTGTGTCCACATTGGATGCCTTGATCTACACATTCGTCAATGTCTGGAGGACGAGAAAGGAGATAGGACCTTAGCTGCGAACAATTCAAGGGAGGAAGAAGGTTCCAGTTCCAGTTTGGGGAAACTCTTACCTTTACAGCTCTTGCCATTGGGTAAGAGCTGGTAACCAGGGGGACACAGGCACTGGAAACTGCCAACGGAGTTTCGGCACTGGTGTTGACACGGCTTTCTAAACAGACACTCATCTACATCTGTACAGAGAGTAATGTGTGAGAATCCAGAGGCTGATGAGACGGCATGACGTGGACTTGTGCTGTATTTGATCATTTTGATGCACACTCACCAACACATGTGCCGTCTCTGTTGGTGTAGCCCACTGGACAGCTCTGTCTGGTGATGCGGGACACTCCGTGAGAGCGGGAGAGGATCGGCCTGCCGACAGACGACACCAGCTGTGGGCGGAGTCTTGCTCTGACTCTGGAGCCGTTGGTGAAGGTCTGCCCTCTCTCCAGCCCCGCACAAGAGCGCCTGTCTCCAAGCAGCACAGTGCCGGGAGGGCACTGGCACCGAAAGCTGCCGGGCACATTGCGGCACTGGTAGGCACAAGGGTTTGGTGTCTGCTGGCACTCGTCAACGTCTAAAAAGTAGAACAAGAATCAAGTAAATTCTCATGTGTGAGTGTTATTGGAGAGTTAATAAAACCGACATGGATGCCTTACCCAGACATGGCAGGCCTACTCCCTGGGATCGGTAACCTCTGGGACACACACAACCGTAACCTCCGATTGTGTTCTGACAGATCTGAGTGTAGCGACACATGTGACTTCCATCCTGGCACTCGTCAACATCTAAAAACAATAAGCAGTAAACAACAATATATCACCACTAAACCTGACATTATTTTTGATCAATTTTATCATCATTTTAAAATACTGAGACATGTAAAAATAATCAAGATATAACTGTGATACTTGCTGGCTCCTCAATGGTGGAATGAGCTCCCCATTGACATCAGGACAGCAGAAAGTCTCTACACCTTCCGTCGCAAACTAAAAACACATCTTTTTTGACCCTTGAATAGGGAAGGTAGAGCCGTAGTAGCACTTTAGTAGCACTTAAACGGCTCTTACTGATAACACTTTGTAGTTTAACTTTATTGAAGAAATTGTACTTTCTCGATTATTGTTGTTCTGAGTTTGTACTCATGGTTGAATGTACTTATTGTAAGTCGCTTTGGATAAAAGTGTCAGCTAAATGACATGTATTGTAATGTGATACCTTTATTAAAATTACAAAAATCCTACCAGTGGTGCTATTGGGACTTTAGAGTTTACTCAAATGAAAACCACACAATCAATAACTCGGTTGCTTCCTGGTATAAAGAGGGTCTTTGTGTCTTCAGTTAAAAGTTTTCTCTGAGTACCAATTATTGGACTTTTATAGAAAAGGTTTAGCTTTCCGTGTGAAGAACAAGCAGCGACTTCTTGCTGTGTTGTGCCCTTAAGTAATCCTGTGAAATCTGACCTTGTGTTACGCAAAGAGGTCTAAGGAAGCTGCCAGTACAATCACCAACAGTCCTGCTGGCTTCCACTTCTTATACTAATGCTTTTTCTACCAACTGTCACATGTTCAATATCTGAGAATGAATTAATCCATTAACTCAAAGGAGTCTTCTAAGAGCCCCTCAAGACATAAATGAGTTGATGCAAGTGAATGGAATCATGGCTTCATGCTACATTTAGCAACTAAAGAAAGTGGTTGTAAGCCACTAACCCATGCAGGCTCCATTCTCTGATTTGGTCATGCCAGCTGGGCAGCTGTCGAAACACTGGTATCCTCCCTCTGTGTTGCGGCACTCCTTGTGAGCCGGGCAGACGTTTCTCGTGCACTCATTAATGTCTGTAAAAGGGAAATTACAGAGCTGTTAGTTATCCCAACAAATCATCCTATTTGAACATGCCTTATTTGAAAATTACAAATATTGACTTCCCGTGACTTAAAGCTTTTAAAGGGACAGTTCACTCAAAACTCAAAGAAATATATGTTTCCTCTTACCTCTAGTGCTATTTATCAATGTAGAATGTTTTATTGCCTAATATATTAGCCGTGGAGATGTCTACCTTCTCTTGAATATAATGGAACTAGATAGCTAGTGGTCAAAGCACCCAAACACTACATTTGGATAACACAACTACAGCACACTACAGGTAAGTGGAAACGTGTTTATTTTAGATTGTAGGGCTAACTGTCCATTTAATAACATGTGGGAGTCCCACCATGTTAAGGTGACTGACCGATGCAGCGATGTCCTGACAGCTGGTATCCAGGGTGACAGATGCAGCGGAAGGAGCCCAGAGTGTTGAGACACTGATGCTGGCATGGGGAGAGCGCAGACTCCTGACACTCATCCACATCTGAAACACACAATGGACACATCTGGCATCATCAATCCAGTATACGGTACAACATACTGTATGTGTGGAAATGAGATTTGTCTTAATGGATTATTGCGGAAAGAAATATAATTGGATTCAACAAAAAAAAAGGGGATGTGGACAACAAAATAAGTTGTTAGTCCTCTGTATGAAATGTTGTACATCCAGTTTTAACAGTGATTTAGAGTGACTTGCCTTCACAGCTGGTTCCTGTAATGCTGGGCTTAAATCCTGGTCCACACTTGGCCTGGCAGCGATATGTGCCCACTGTGTTGACACACTGCTGGTTGTAGTGGCACATGTGGGAGCCCTGGGAACACTCATCAATATCTGGTTTTAAGTGACACACAAGTATGAGGCCAAATTGATTAGATGAAGATGACAAAGACCATTTAAACCATTTATATTGTATATCTGGTCATTTTTGTCTTTTTTAAGTTTTCTGTCTTACCTTGGCATGTGTTGGTCTCCGGAGAGATGGTGAAACCAGAGGGGCAGGCACAGGAAAAGCCTCCCATGATGTTGTTACATGAGTGAGAGCAGGGAGACTGAAGCGCACACTCATCTTCATCTAATAAGGACACATTGAATTATAATAATTAAACAGGTACAGGGACAACAGTTCAAAGATAAATGAAACATACACACAATATGTAAAGAGCATACCAGCACAGTAGGAGGCTGTGTCAAGAATGAAACCTTTAGGGCAAGTGTCTCCATAACCATCTGCAGGACAGAAAAGTTCAGTTCATCGCTACTGCAATATTTAGATCCAACATTTGTATATAATGAAGTGATAAAACATTGCAATTCTCCCCAGACCTGGTATGAGGAGGCTGGCAGTGATATGGAAGTCCAAAGTGAGAGAGAACATGTTGTAGACGCTCTTCATCCCGGAGACCTTGAGCAGTTGCAGCAGAGGGCCCTGGCGCTCCTCCTGGCCCTCATAAATAATGGTGTGATTGCAGCGCAGCATCATGGGGCTTCCTCCTCTCTGGTGGGTCTGCGATGACCATGAGTACAGCTGCCCTTGGCCCGTCTGCACATATGACTCATCGAACTCCTGAGGGACACAAAAGAAATCCGGCCAGAGGAATGAGAGGAGATCTTACCTACGTCATCGAACTCTAGCGAGATATGTAATGACAGCAGTGAACGCACTTGTAGACTCAGATGAGATGATGATAATGAAGGAGGCACAAATCCGTTAATTACGATGTCAATTAATAAAACTCCCTCAGAATCCAGACCTCTGGCAACATGGGTCAAACGGAGGATCTCCCCTGTTTAAAAAAAAGAAAACAGTAAAATGACCAGTCATTTACAATGAAAAGCCTTCATGTGTAAACTCAGTAATGTCAGTGATGCCATCTGCTGGTTGTTTTGCAAACTACAAAGAACAATCAGAGAATCAAGATACAAATTCTGACTAAAACTGAAATGTGTATATTTGCACTGAAACACTGAATACATAAGTAATATATATCCATCTGCATGATTTTAAATGCAATATGATATCATGTACCAGATCAGTTGAGCAACTTAAAATAATATCCCTTGGCTAAAACTCTTTATTGACTTCCCTGCATGTGAAACTGGTTTTGGGCATAACTTACCAGTCTCAAACTCCAGCTGGGACTCCTGTCTGAACTGGCCCTCGGTGAAAGAGAAGCCATTACTGGATGCTCCGCTCTGCATCACAGTGGTCCAGTAAATGGGAGCAAACGCAGACACCAGCACCCGCAGCAAAGGACCTACAATGAAACAGCTTCAGCTCTTGGCATCTAACAGAGCACGCAGTCTCCACATAGACCACATCCCAAAAATGATCTCCTGTTTTCACTTCTTAATTAAAAAATCATAAAGAGACAGAACTTCTCTGTTTTCCTGTAATACAGTCTTTCTTTCTCCTGAAAAATAATGAATCTATACCTTTTCTATTTAAAAGAAAACTATATTAGATCAGTAGAGTTTGCTATTTTACATCCTTTTAATTTCAATCAAACCTATACTAAATTAAAACGGTGAGTAACTCTATTCTCTATTGACACCAGGAGCTATAAGGTGCTATCACTCACCCACACTGGGGGGTATGTTGTCCAGATGTGCCTGCAGAGTGCTGCTCCCCTCGTCCACATTGTCTGTAATGTTGGCCTCCAGGAAGGACACACCAAACTCCCTCTCGTTCACCATGCCGATCAGGCTGCCTCTGGTCCTGCGAGGAGTCTCTCCTTTCATCACCAAACAGACATGGGCTTGAATAATTTATAATTATTCATAAAATTATCTTTCAGTAGATATATTGACTGCTTTTTGTTACCTGCCCAGGGACTACGGGTGCAAATTAGCTGTAAATAAATAAATGTGCCATTTATCTCCTGACAGATACTGTAATAATACCCTTAGCGCACATTCATAAATGTCCTTTTGATTTGAATAAACACTGTCTGAAAGTTATAATATTATGTTCATCCGTACACACAATAGCTTGATCGTAATACGTTAATTATGAAACAAAAGAAGGAATTTAAAATCTAAATATCAGCTTCTGTCAAAAGTGAAGGAGGACAAACTGGAATTACGACCTCGCAGTTGTATGCCTCCGACATTGTCAAGTTGCAGTTTACATCCATGTCTGTTCAAAATGTCACCACTTCATCAATTTATCCTATTGGACATTTGTGTGAAATTGTCAAAATTACCGTATGCATTCTTGAATTTGAGTCAAAAACATGTTTTGTGAGTTCACAGTGACCACCAAAATCTATTCAATTCATCTGAATCAGAGTGGACATTTGTGGCAAATTTTAAGAAATTCCTTCCAGGCTTCTCCAATAATATCGGTTTACAAGAATGGACCGGATGGATGGAAGGACGGACAATTCAAAAACATAATGCTTCCGGCCCTGGCTGTCCCCGGCACAGAGGCATAACAATAAAGTATTTATACCTGGACACAGACCAGCTTGACATTTCCCAGAATCGATACTGGGACCACTGCATGATCGGCCGCCATTGGCTGGTTCTGGCTTGTTGCATAATCTGATTCGTTCTTGGAAGCCTTGTCCACAGGTGCTACTGCATGGACCCCATTCCTCCCAGTTCGAGAAGCCGCCATTGACTGTGTTAGAGAGAGAGAGAGAGAGAGAGAAACATAGAATTCAGCAGAGTCTAGATGATTTGCAAAAAATAACAAACAATGAGCTTATCAAATTTGACAGTGAGAAGAAGACAACATGCATGAATATGTGGAGGTCTGGCAAAAGTAGTTATTTGTAATAGTTATTATAGGGAAGCCAGCTTACCTCAGAGATGCTACTGGCATGTGTAGTTGTGTATATTTTCCTAATTATTTTTCAAACCCCATGACAATGTGTGTTATTATAACCACAGAACTCACTCTGAACCTTGAGAGTAATGGTCCTCTCAGCTGTTCCAGCTTCACTCTCAGCCACACACTGGTACTCCCCTTCATCTGCAGCCTGTAGATCAAACGGGTAGAGGAGGCGAGTTTGGCTTAATTGGCACCCTGAGGAACAAGTTTCCCCTGGTGGGGCCACAAAGCTCCGGAGCAAAACTGTGTCTTCGCATATAGTTTCACGGTGACAGAAAGCTGACATTAAAGCAAAAAAGGCGGTCTTTTCCTACTGGGCAGCTGAGACTTTAAAGTATTTGTCATAATAGATATTACTGGGCCAGAGAGGGGAAATTTCACATTAACGTGCTCCGTGGGAAGGACGGTCATCTGTTTGTGAGAAAGTCTCAACTGCAGGCTGTGCAATTACAGCAGCATTTAGAGACCTAACAAGGTTACAGGCGAAGGAAAGAGGGGGAGAGTCTGGGAACATCCAGCTCTCTGTTCAGCGCCTCCCTCCGTTGCTAATGCTGTTAGCCTTTCTGACTGAACTGAATTGGATTTAGGTGGGAACAGTAAGCTGCAGGACAGTCATACACTGTGTTTCCACCCAAGGGGACTGCAGATGAAGCATGAATAGGAGGAATACTGCTCCATTGTTCTACAAGACATTACTTATTTGATGCAAAAAGTTTGCTCAAGGGGGCTTAATCATTCAAACTCGGTTTCACAAAACTGGTCAAGAGAGAAATGCATTAAAATGTAGGAAATTCACAACAAAACATAAAGGGAGCTCTGTATTTACAGTGATGCTGTAAATGACCAAGGATCCGTTGTGAAGCGCTTGCATTCGGATGGAGCGGAGCAATGGTTTTCCATCCCGAAGCCAGCGGAGCACTGGGCTGGGGTCTCCGCGGACTGGACAGTTCAGCATAGCAGAAGCACCCTGGATGACCGTCTGAGACATGTGAGCTTCACCCTTTAACACCGGAGGCTCTGGAGACACGCAGCACATATTTACAAGATCATTGAGGTCATATCTGTACAGTATCTTTAGAAGGTTAAAGGCCCTGTGTGTAAGATTTAGTGTCATCCAGACGTGTGTTGCAGATAGTAACCAAAATGTCCCTCAGCTCACCCCTCTCCCTTTCCAAGCGTTTTGGCAAACTACGGAGGCCTTCAGGTAGCGAGAGTTGTCTTTAGGATTTTAGTACATCTAGAAGCTACTCTCATCAATAACCTAATAATTGCTTTTAAAAACTATTCGAGACAAGATTAGAATTTGTATTTAAAATATATCTTAAAATATTTTATAGAGCAGCAACAGTTATGTTTACAAAAAACAAATCACTGCATAAGTTATTCATATCTCACTAGAAACAAATGTAAAATGTAATGGCTGCTTTGTATTAGTCAGCGGAGAAGTTTAGCAAAAAAATAGCTTTTGGACCGTAATTCATGCTGTGCTGGTGTAAACATTGCGGCGGTAGCCGATTGAATTAGGTCTCACTTTTGTTTACATGTCCGTTGTTTACATATCACTTTTGTTTACATATATGTTGCAGATATATATATATATATATATATATATATATATATATATATATATATATATATATATATATATATATATATATGGCCCTCACTGGAGCCAGCATCCATTTAAGGCTGCAGAAACATGGCGGTGCAAGATGGCGAACTCCGTGGAATAAGACCCTCCCTACGAAGATATAAATGGCTTTTTCTAAGCTAAAGAAAACTTAGTTTATACACTGAATAACACATAGTTATAAATAAGATATTCCGTTGCTGCCAATTAATTCCCCCTAAATATTACACACTGTTCCTTTAAACGGATAGCCCCGTATAATCCTTGAAAAGACACTCACCTCTGATACGGACAAATGAGAGCGCTCGGATGGCGCCCACGCTGTTTTCTGCTATGCACACATAGGTCCCGGCGTCAGTCAGGGTCACATTGTCAACGATCACAGAGCTCCTGCCAGCCTCATCGACAGTGGCACCTGGAATATTAATATGTGTATTCAGTCAGTTCAGTTTGAATTCACTGCATTAGATTAAACAAGATTGATTGCTATTTCATCCTACTGTGATCTACAGAAGATGGAGGGATTTCTTTCTCCCACAATGGCACCGTAATACTTTGGTAATATTTACGTGCAGCTCACAGTGTAAAGAAAGAGAATACCTGTGTAAGGACTGTTGTTGACAGTCCAGGAGATGACAGGAGACGGTGTTCCCTGAGCATGGCAGGACAAGGCCAGACTCAGCCCTTTGTTCAGGGTTACATCACCTGGCAGCTCTTTGAAAACAGGCCGCATGTTGATGGACAGGCGGATGTCTTGTCTCGCAGAGCCTGCTGCGTTGCTGGCGACACATGTAAACATGCCAGCATCCCCTGACTGAGAGAAGAAAGAAATCAGAACTGATTTGTATGCCCAGAACTAGAAAGAGACGGTGGTTTGTAATGCAGTGAGGAGTTCTCAGGCTAACCTCAGCCCTCTCAATGATGAGCTCTCCGGATCGCAAGACAGTGAATTTGCCTGGACGCTTGGGCACAATTGCACCATCCTTCTCCCAAGTCACTCGGGGCTCTGGTGAACCCTGAGCAGCACAAGGCAGCAGTGCCTGAAATCCTTGAATGACTGACAGGTCTGTCTGCGCAGGAGGAATCATGGGCGGGACTGAAATGCAACAACAGAATTTGGAATTAATTCAACATAAACCTACTATTTTTCAATCTTTATATGATATGAAATGGCACTCTTAACTTACCTTGAATAACCAGCCTCATGTCGTGGCTGGCTCTGCCGGCGAGGTTTTTGGCAGTACATGTGTACAGGCCTGCGTCACTGCGCTGGGTAGAAGTAATTGCCAAGGTTCCATTGGCAAAGGTATGGATATGAGTGCCGTCAATCACAGGCCTCCTCTGCTTGTGCCAAGCAACTTCAGGTTGGGGCTGCCCGTCAGCCACACACTCCAGACTGATTGGCTGGCCGAGCACTGCCGTGTACTCTACCCGAGGCACACTCAGCACGGGTGGCACTGGGAAAACATGAGATAAATTGTATATTCATATTAATTAAATTATAGGTGTTCAAAATACTTTAATTATGAATAACCAGTTTGACTGCTAGAAAATAAACAGAAATATATCCCCATTGTGTTCCAATCTGTGAGATTGAAAGTCCACAACTACCTTGAAGGACGAGTGTGGTCCTGCCAACAGCGACGCCAGCTTCACTCTTTGCCAGGCACTGGTAAGTCCCCGCATCACCAAGTGTGACACGAGAAAACTTCAGAGCTCCATTTGAGAGCACAGCAAGCCTGTGACCTGTAATCAAGCAATAAAGTCACGTCACATGAGCATGAAAATCAGATCATGTCCCCTGAATTACGGTGAGACCTGATAATATTAAGAAGTATTAAGACTGTTCTCACAGTCAACGGAATGTTAATCTTTAATTTTTGTATTTTTCCATGAATCCGGCAGATATCAAATGCCAGCACATACGTAACGTAAAAATCTGTTTATAAAATAAGTGTTGTGTTTGGGTTTTAGATGTCATTACCTGTCGATATGGGCACTCCCTCTCTTTGCCAGGTTATAGAAGGTCTTGGGAAGCCTTGAACCTCACAAGGCAGAACGGTCCCATGATGCAACACTGCTTGTACTTCCTCTTTCATTGGCCTGATCTCTGGGGGTTCTAAATACATGGAAGAACAAATCCCTTGTTGTATACTAATATTTACATGTTTTGTCATACTCTATGTGTTCAAACATATAGTCTTTACACAGTAACATGCAGCTATCTACCTTGCACGGAGAGAGACATGTGTTTGTGAGCCACTCCAGCCGGGTTGCGGGCTGAGCATGTGTACCTGCCAGCATGGCTTGGCACGGCAGCAGTTATCTCCAACACTCCTGCATTGCAATGAATAAGATACATAGTTTAATGAGCAAAATATATGTTGTTTGTTCCAGTTTACCGTGATGCATAATAATGTTAAAAGCTTCTCGGTATGTTGTCTTACCAGTGGGAAGGACACGATAACTTCCTCCTCTGGCACCCAGTCTGGCACCACCCTTTGTCCAGGTGACCGTGGGCTGAGGGCGTCCTTGTACGTGACAAGGCAACACCACAGGGGACATTTTCACAGCCGTGAGTGTTGTGACATCGTCTTCAATAGATGGTGGGACTAAAAGAGAAAATAGCAAATTCATCAATTCAAGTGTCTGAAATGACACACTACTGTCTGCTTATTGTACAAAGATGTACCAAAATGAATACCTTGCATGATGACCTCAATGACCCTGCGCTCCTCCCCAACATCATTGACAGCTGTGCACTCAAAGTAACCTTCATCCTCATCGGATGGTGTCAAAAGAATCAGGGACCCAGAGGACAGTAGCCTGGACAGAACGGCACAACGTGGTCAGCTTTTAAATTTTAATGGCTGTGGGATTCATAATGTGTGCATATTTTGTATTTAAAGGTATTCCAGCCAGAGCTTGGTATTTACCTGTATGCAGCAGGCTGCTGGCTGATATCGAGTGGAGTGCCGTTTCTCTTCCAGGTGACTTCAGGCGGAGGTATACCTGTTGTCTCACAGCTCAGCACAGCTCTCATCCCTGTGGTGACTGTCACATTGAATGGACCCGGACTGATGGAAGGACCCACTGATAGGACACAGAACAGAATCACGGATGTTGACCATAGTCCTGTATTTCAATGGGTTTTTAGCACTAAAAGATATCCTCAAATAGTTGCACTATAATCCAGAACCAAAACAGGGACCCATGGTCAAATTCGGGAAAAGGCACCTCCAGAGTTGTCGTGTAACTTTTTGTTTTTCTTTGCTATATTTACCAAACACCCGTAGGTCCACTCCGCGGTGAGCTGAGCCAGCCTGGTTGGAC